>NC_040884.2:6810872-6920872 GCF_900634795.4 Betta splendens
CAGCCCTGCGGCCAAATACTATCTGCTTACAAATGCACTGCTGTGAGCTATGCGGATTCATTAAGCCCCTTAAAGGTAAACTTAAGAGGATATAATCCTACGCTGCGGAATATTAAACCATGTAATGTGTGAAATCTATTTAAGGCGGTGGTGCGTTCCGATCTGTGTACCTGTAGTTGCCCAGGTAGACTCCATCTGGGTTCAGCATGGGGACGATCTTGAAGATCACATGGTCTCTCAAAACCTGGGCCACTGGATGGAGGCTCACCAGGAAGTCAATCACACCTATAGGACACACCCACACACACACGCACGCACGCACGCACGCACACACACACACACACACACACACACACACACATGCGCACACCCACACACACACACACACGCACGCACACACACACACGCACGCACGCACGCACGCACGCACGCACGCACACACACACACACACCCACGCACATACACACGCACACACCCACGCACACACACACACACACACACACACACACACACACACACACACACACACACACACACATACGCACACCCACACACACACGCACGCACACACGCACGCACGCACACACACACACACACACACACCACAACCCCACGCACATACACACGCACACACCCACGCACACACCCACGCACACACACACACACACACACACACACACATGCACACCCACACACACACACACACGCACGCACACACACACACACACACACGCACGCACGCACGCACGCACGCACGCACACACACACACACACACCCACGCACATACACACGCACACACACACGCACATACACACACACACACACATACGCACACCCACACACACACGCACGCACACACGCGCGCACGCACACACACACACACACACACACACACACACACACACGCACATACACACGCACACACCCACGCACACACACACACACACACACACAAACAAAGGGAAATAGACTTGAAAAGAAAACCGAGGACGGGCTAATTGAGTTTTGAGAAACAAAGGGAGAAGGAAGGACAGCGAGGGGCATCGTCAGAATCAGGGGAGGAATAAGAGATGTCAAGACTAAATCGATACAAATGGAATGGAGCTGACGGCGCTGGAAAAACAGACAGCACACAGCGGGCTAAAAGCCAACTCATCTGATTCATGATGAGGCCCAGACACACACACACACACACACACATGCAGAGTCGCGTAGGACAGACTGATAGGAAGACAGACAGACAGACAGGTAAATACATACGGTAAAGCTCTATCTGTGCTCCTTGTTATGTAAATGAAGCCTCCAGCCTGCCTCTCAATGGACAGGGTCACTGCTAAAGGTGAGCTGTGTCCTCCGTCCCCACATCAACCTGCCCCCCCCCCCACACACACTCATAAGCAAAGAAGCAGTGAACCTGCCCACTTACCTCAGTCGCTGCTGACTGAAGGGGCAAGGAGTCATTAAATCCTGCTAAAATTGTCTTTTAGGCTGTAGCACCACACACAGAGACTATTTCCCAAAGGCTCCCGCTTTTTCAAGCCGGTTTATTAGTTTTGAGTAAGTGGAGCTCAGGAGCAAAGGAAGCAACTTCAACAATATCCTCAGATTGTAGTTTCTGAGATGTTGGATAAGAAAACAGGTTTGTGATCTATCCCTGCTTCTTACAAACTTCCTTTTTTAATAAGTAGTGTTCCTAAATTACCAAAGATGGATTGACTATGAAAACAGTCACCAAACAATAACAATCATAGAATCATTCCATCAAAGCAGCTTCATTCAGACTTTACCCTGGCAGACGAAGGAGGCAGGAGACTCTCCAGGATGAACCCGAGCTGTAAGAAAGACCAGCTTCTTCTCCTTCTCTGGACTCAGGTGGTCTGAGGTGGAGAGCAGAAAAACAGGAGCAACAGACATGAGCCTTAAATAGTGGGATTTTACACAGATAAATAAAAGTTCTAACTAATTGTAACTAAGTGCAGCGTTTGAAACGGTTCCAACTTTTCTGGAGATGAGGTTTGTACTTATTGACCTGTCTGCCCGTTTCCAGACAGACACACATAAATCAAACATCAAACTAACACACAGAAAAGAATATTTAACCGGGCCGTTCAATTATACATCTACAGAGGTCGGATCTGCCGGAACACGTGTGGCCTGTGTGAGCTCTCCTTTGAGTTAAGGCTTCTCTGGCCAGACACTCACTGCTCTCACCTCCTGCTTCTGCTGTGGAGAGCACGCTGGACCCTGGAGACGCTCATTAATAATTTAGAATCAGAGCATTAATATTGTTTAATTAACATTTTAATCAATTCAGAAACACTTAATTGAATGATTGACTGAATTTAGATATTTTTAGATATTTTACATGCCCAATGGAAACTATTCTTTTCTTTATTTAATTTACCCTTAATTGCAAGAGGTTATATTAATCTCATTGTTTTCATAACATCCCTTTAATAGTCAAAGGCTAAATAAAGAAAAAAACATCAGTCTGCCCTCCTTCACTTTATCTTTATCTGACTTTAAAACCACAGAGGTCAAAATTTTGCTATTTTCTTGGCCAGTGTTTCTCTTCTAATTTGCTGCTGCTAATGGATGGAAGTGATTGTGTGCCTCATTGCTATACACAAACTTAATATCCTATTGATTCCTCCACTCACTTCTGCTGAGCAGAGAAAATGCTAATTAGCAACAGGCTATGCACCTTTCCTTCTCCTTAATTCCAATTTAGCCTCAGAGTGCTGTGTGTGTGTGTGTGTGTGTGTGTGTGTGTGGGTGTGTGTGTGTGTGTGTGTGGGTGTGTGTGTGTGTGTGTGTGTGGGCTTTCATGGGAGCGTGTGTGTAAATGTGGTTAGGGGTCATAACAAACAAACAAACGAAAAACGCTGTTCCATTTAAGTACTCTCCTGATTTTATTTCGTTTTTCTTCTCTCCTTTGCCCTTCACAGAGACAAATGGCTTTGCCATTCAGGAGTCCTCCATGGAGCAGGGCAGGCCGTTTGTTGTAAATGTGAGTGCTTGCGGTTTGGCCGGCCACTGGGTGCTCGGTGCTGTGAAATTCCATCACTTAGAAATTCCTAGTTTGGCCTCGACCCCAGGCCACACACACGAGCGCCTGATACAAGGCACAGTGACACACACTCGAGTCCACACACTTTCCACAGAGTAGAGCTGCAAGCATCACACCACAGCGCACGCACCACGCACACACGCACACAACACGCAATGCACCACGCACACACACGCACCACACACCCCACACACACGCACCGCACTACACACACACACCACACCCACACACACACACACAACACACACACACACACAACACACACAATCACCGCCACAGCACACACACCACACACACAGCACACCACACACGACCCACACACCACACACACTCACACAGCACGCCACACCTCCCCACAGTAAAAACTAAGGAGCGAGCAGGTTTGTGAGCCAGAGTGGAGGGCAGCTGCTGAGGTCCTGTTGGGAAGTCGACCATCGTGGCCATGCTACATTTAGCCTCAGTGCGAGTGCTCTTCCTGCTTCATCAACACATTCTCCTCCAGCAGGTTCCTGGAGCTGACAATGGATCCAGCGTTTAGCCCGCATGCTTGTGTGTGTGTGTTGCTGTTGTGCAGTATGTGAGTTGTGTGTTACTTTGTCTCCCCTGGGCGCTCACAAATGCTCCCCCAGTAGTTGTTGTACTGTAACATCTGTGTCGCTGCATATTTGACTGGTTCCAGCCAAGCATCGTAGAACAGAAGCAGGTTCTGCTGCTCTGCACGCACTCAACAACTCAGAGCAAAGGTTACGTGTGAGGGAAACAAAAACAGGCTCCGGTGTGGGTGACATGTAACACAAACTGTGGTTGAGCCTCAGCAGAACAAATGTGCAGCGACGTCTCCTGACCTCTAGGTGTCAGTAGAGATCAGCAGGCCGGGACAGAGAGGCACCAAAAGAGGAAAAAGAACGAGGAGGCAAAGGATTAAAAACAAATTAATAAACTGAAAGGTATCAGGAAGGCAACAAAAGTCATTTGTCTTTCTTTGCTAACGCTTTTATATAGATTGTAGTCTCAGAAAGGACTAGATTACATGAGGAGAGTGGAGCCGAATGGCAAACTACGTTCATTTATGGGTCAAACATTTTAGTTGAACTCACCCACTTTATTTAAATATTGTGATTATTGAGCCACAGTCAATTTATTATTATTATATTTATTATTAGTGGTAGAAATTACAAATAAAATGCAGGTAAATGCAGCAGCATCTTTAAATGCTTGTTCAGTTTATTTAGCAGGTATTTCACATCTATAGATATTTTACAACAAATAGGTATAAATGAATAATTAAAACAAATTAAGAATTACTGACTGTGTCAGTAAACAATATGGCCAATTAATAAAGTAACTTTGGTCCGAATTCATGCATACTTTTGTGTGTCTGACATCATATTTTAAAAACCACTAAAAAAAGGTGGAACATAAACTTTATGGTAATGATTTATTAACTCGAAGAAGATGAAAATACACAATATATATCTTCTTTATAAATATAAGTTAGTTCATATATTAGTGTTTTTATTGTTCCTAGAAATGAGTGCAATGAATGAAATGGACTTAAATCCTGCTTTCAAAGTTTATAAATGGTACAGATCTAATTTAATATTTGACTTGAGTTCGTCTCTGCAGCCGTGCTGCTGAGGCACTTCCTGCTCCTGAGAGGCCGTGTCTCTCATTTATGAACCTTTTTAACTTCACTTCATCACAGCCCTCTATGGGCCTGTCACAGCAGCTCACAGAACATGATTGAAAAAAAAAAAGAATTAAGGAGAGAGGGGCAAAAAAAGAGAAGCGGGGGGAGGGGGGGGGGTGAGCGCGGAGGTGTGCGCTGGCAGCAGGAAGGTGGATGCTGAGCAGAGGAGGGGGAACGTGACAGTGAGTGAGTGAAAGCAGCACAGCAAGATTTATGCCACACTTCCAATCAAAGTGCTCCCTCAGCATATTTCTCACCTGCCAAAGTCACCGCGCTGCCCTGTACGGAACATTACTGCTCATTCTCTTGGCAGCTGAGAGGACATAAAAATTAAAGGATGTCAAACTACTGCGATCAGCTCTGATAAATATGTAAATTACCGCGCGAGGAGCAAACGCCTGCGCACAAACAACATAATCTGAAGCTTTGTGAAGTCAGTCCTGGCGGTGCTGGTCAGCGCTTCTGTGACAGCTGTCCCGGGAACTTTCGGGCCGCGCTCATAAGTTGTGACATGATGTAATTAACCGAGCGCCTCTCTCGATTCTCTTCCTCGGCGGGTACAAAGGAAGCGCTGTCAGGACCTTGCGAGGCGCCCTCGCTATATTTAAATATATTTAAAACAGCAGATGTGATTCGAGCAGATGGAGGGCAGATTTTTCCATTACTTTTTAATCTCAATTGATGCCCAAACTTTGTCACCGGAAAGTTAAGGAGCAATTTTAAAAGTGGTCCTAAAGCGGAATGACCACAGTTAACAGGATCTCCATGGACGCTGACGAGTTTAAGCTTTTATATGAAACCAGAAGAAAACAGGGAGAAGAAAACAGACTCTGCTGCAGCTCTGCCCCAAACTCCCCTTCTACCAAATGCTGCCAGTCTGAATCCAAGGCGTCTTTATATCTCCGCCTCTCTCTGCCCTGTGGGTTTACACCGTCATAAATTAGCCTCACTTTGGTGCGATGGCAACAAGACACGCTCTGTGCGCCGCTCAGTGCATCATATGGAGGATGGCCGCCCGCCGTAAATCGCCGCCGCGTTGGATTTATACAGAGCCTTGGGACGAGATGCGGCTCCTGCCCAGTTGAGTGAGCCCCAACAAGCATCAGAGCCCCCCCCCCGTGCTCCACCCGCTGACACCACCCACTCGGCCTCCTCAAGGGCAGACAAACAGAGAAAGCGGGATGGTGATGTGCACTAAACCAAGGAGGGCTCTAACGTGATAAGAGCTCTATGATGCTGTTTTCTTCCCCAGGAACTGACCGAGGCCTCGGCTTCAATTTTTTTTTTTGCGTGGATGTATGCGGTCGCGTCCGCAGGTGCTACAGCGCCTGTGGCGTCTCAGATTTATTCAGCTCATCTTTTCGCGGGGAGGCAGGGGCACCGCCGGGGCCTCCGCTCACCTCACACGCCACATGGTACCAAACGAGCATCTCAGGCAGGAGGAGGAGAAAAATAACGGCAGGTTCAGAGGTGGAATCCCTGCTTAACTCTGTTAATGGCCTTAAAGGCGGCGACGGAATGACAAGAAAAGAAAGCTGCATAGGAGGTTTACACAGAGAGGCGTCGGGATCAAGATGGAGGATGGTGAGGAAAAGGAAGCAGAAGTGAAGACAAAACAATAACTTTGAACTCTAATTAGATTTATACATTCAACTGTTAGGATACAATGTAACCAACAGTACTGATTCGGATGGGGCAGACGGACAGGAAAGAAGGAGACAGACCAGTGTGAGATGAAGGTAGGCAGTGCAGAGATGCATAGTGGCTGTAGCTTCATAGACAAGAAAGCAATCAGAAGCAGATGCGTGATGGTGGAGATGGTCGGACCCCAGGAAGGGGATTATAGAGAGAGAGAGTGAGAGAGAAAAGAGAGAGAGAGAAAGAGAGAGAGAGAGAGAGACAGAGAGAGAAAGAGAGAGAGAGAGAGAGAGAGAGAGAGACAAAGAGAGAGACAGAGAGAGAGAAAGAGAGAGAGAGAGAGAGAAAGAGAGAGAGAGAGAGAGAGAGAGAGAGAGACAAAGAGAGAGACAAAGAGAGAGACAGAGAGCGAGGGAGAGAGGGGAAAGTGACAAAGGGTAGAAGCAGAGGAAACCCTTGAGAAGACAGCATGTGAGGACGCCAACAGCGGCCTCTTAAGTGGAGATGAAGAGGCGGCAGGATAAAAAGCTCTGAGCGCTGTGTGATTATGGATCAATTTGCTGCAATCAAGCCCCCTTATGGCTGGTCCCTGTGAAATGGAGAGATTTGTGCTCCTCAAGGGCAGCCGTGATGACAGCGGAGGTCACCGACAACGGGAGTGGCAGAGGGAGACGTGTGGCTGGAGGGAGGAGGCGTCGCAGGGACAGAGGGGACGGAAACGCTCCGTCCTCAAACACGGCGCCGCAGCCGGAGCTGAGGCTCGTTAAGTTAATGTGGGGAGGTGGGGGGAGAGGGAGGAGAGCGGTACCACACCGGGACCGGGACCGGGAGCGGGGACGGGAGCGGGACCAGGACCAGGATCAGACCAGGACCCAGACAAGGACCAGGACCAGGACCAGGACCAGACCAGGACCAGGACCAGGACCAGGACCAGGACCAGGACCCAGACAAGGACCAGACCAGGACCAGGACCAGGACCAGGACCAGGACCAGGACCCAGGACCAGGACCATGGCCGGGACCAGGACCAGGACCAGGACCAGGACCAGGACCAGGACCAGGACCAGGACCAGGACCAGGACCAGGACCAGGACCAGGACCGGGGCCGGGGGCACTGATACTGCAGCCTGTCACGCATAGATGCGGAGGACGAACGCCTCCTTCTGTTACACACTGTCAACACGACCTACATTAAAGTGACGCTTTTACCAGGCTGATGACGTCACCTTCATTTGTGACTAAAAGCACAACTTTTTGGTTGATTAAAAAAAAAGTCTAATTCATTTGTTTCATTGTAGTAAAATTTACTTCCAAAATAAGAAAAGACAGGCCAGAAAAGGGATGAAGATGTTTGATCCTATGAACCTGCCCCATGTAAGTGAACCTTTCTCCTTCCTCTGTCCTCGGGGGAAACAACACATCAGGCTCTGAGCTGAAGCCGTCTCTCTCACAGTCACTCTGTTTTACGGAGCCCTGCGACCGTGAAGGCAGCGTCACAGACGGTCGGCACCGAGAACGAGACAAAGCGGCCGCTCCGTCCGGGATCAAAAGCACCGGCGATGAGATGGGGATATGTGGAAGCGGGGACTGCTCGGGGTTTTAAGGCATCGGTCACAGGCCGTCTGAAACCCACCACTTCTCCTCTTTTGCCTTCAGAAGCGATGACAGAAGGAGAGGAACATAAAAAGGAGGGACGGTCGGTCTGCGCGCGGCGTGATACAGAATCAGAGGCCGCCAGTAATAGCCTTTTTTGAAGAACGCGGCACTGAACTTTAAGGGCCGTCTCGCTTGAAAGGACAAGTTACAAATCGGAAGAAAGGAGCGGGAGAAACGATATCCCAGGGACGGACCCCCCGCTGTGCCGGCCTATCGCTGCAGGGAGAGAAAGAGAGCACAGGCGGGCGTACAGTACGGGACGCAGGCAGATGGACGCACACAGGAGGTGTAGGCTTTTATTACGCTGTCTTTTCCTGCCCATCAATAATTTCTGAGCCACAATAATAAAGCCGGGCCGAAGTAAACAACCAGCGCATCTGAGCTTTAATAACCAGCGTCACACCTCCCAGCTATAGCTCTCAGTCAATTCCTCTTCCTCTCCATGCTGGTTGATTCTACCTGCTCGCTCGCCTCCGCTCACACACACACACACACACACACACACACACACACACACACACACACACACACACACACACACACACACACACACACACACACACACACACACACACACACACACACACACACACACGGAGCCTTAAATCTACTTGGGCTCGTGTGTGAATTGTGGCCGTCGGCGTCGGCGGGAACGACAATGTCATTCAGCAGTTTAGTAACAGGCCATTACCTTGTTAATACCAGTGTAATGGGCGGTCTGCTATTTTAAAGCCACAGCCATGTTTGTGCCATTAACAAACACTTAGTGTGCCGTTCAAATCAAGAGGCCACTGGGACGCACCAAAACAATAATAAAGCAACAGAGACAATGTGATAACAGGCCCCGTCTCTTTATGAAGCGCAGAAACATAAAGAGCCCGGCACATCAGCGGCTTTGGTTCATTTCACAGCTTATATGAGAGCGTTCACAGATATGACAAGAAGACTGAAAGAAATATTGCTTCTGTTATCGTATCTCCTGATATAGAATGTTTAAACTTACACTGTTTCTCAGTCTTTTTGCTTTATTCTCTTCTGAGTGGAAAGTGAATAAAGGTGCTTAGAATAGGTTTAGAATAGGAATAATAACAATACAATTACATTATAAAATAATAATTAGAATAGTTTCCATGGAAGGAAACTGCCATTACAAGAAGACAACAACTGGGCCAAGACACAGGACGACACCTTAGATCGGAGCAACTCTGTCTATTCTGTGAACATGAATTATTCCGGCTGCTCTGTCTTTACTCAGAACTCACAGGACACCTCAGCATCAGGTCATTTCAAGCACATCCTGCTTTGTTTACATCATAAGTCACGTGCACTACTGAAAGGACAGAAGGACGTATTTAGATTTAACGATTTAAGCAGATGCAGAAACGCACTAACTGGAGCCCACAGCTCCTTTTACTTACATTCTACCTCCACAAAGAGAAGCCGCTTTCATCAGCATCCGCAGCCTCTCTCCCAAGTGCTGGGCAAGAAGTTCTGCATCAATCGTTTACACGGGCTTTGAACTGGGCTGTGGGGATGTTCGGCTCCTCGCCGATTTCCAGCGCTTTCACTTATTCGTTCTAGTAACAGGCGTTTCTCCACTCCATTTTCAGCCGCTTCCACCACTTTAGCCACGTTTTTTCCTGGTAAACGCCAGGGATGTGCCGCAGCCAGGGTGCTCTTGGGCAAGAGGCGCTCGGGCGAGGGTTGAAAGCCGTCTAACACGCGTTATTTGTTCCAGTGGCATTAGTGCATTCATCTAAAATGCAACTAAACGCGGTCTTTCATCAGGTCAACGGGACGTTGTTTGTGATTTTTGCTTCCCAGTTGACATGTTTTTTCTCTGTTCTGTTTTGTTTATATGATCAAAAAGGTAGTTAAGGAGTTATCAATGTCTCTAATCTCTCTGTAAGTTAACTTGAAAGGATTTAAACACAGCGCAAAACCTGCTGTTAATACAAGTCCACGATAAATTAAATCACTTCTGGAAAAGCTTAAAAAGTGAATATTAGGTTATTGTATAACTGCTAGAAAAAAGAGGGCTGTAGGCATAAAAGAAGGACAGGCGACAGCATGTGAATTCAAATGTAAAGCCTCCTCCGTTAATGAGACACACGCGAATGCGCCCGTACGTCACAGCGGCCGAAGCGCGGTGCGCGTCTGAAATTAAACGAGCATCGAGAAGGTAATTGAGCCCACGATTCCTGTTTGTCTCCTTCTCCTCCCATTCCCGATTGGCTCGACTGATGCAACACCTGCATGCTGGTTGGTTTAGGATTAACGTGGTTGCCATGACAACACGCCACATGTAGAGAAGTGCTACAACGGACGAGTGTGTGTGTGTGTGTGTGTGTGTGTGTGTGTGTGTGTGTGTGTGTGTGTGTGTGTGTGTGTGTGTGTGTGTGTACTTTGTTTGAAGTGGCAGGCCTTTTCAACAGCTTTGATCAGGGAAATGTTTGTAGTGGGGGCAAACCTGGAGAACAAACAGGACTTCAGAGAGATTAGCGATCTGTGGAACACACACACACACACAGACACACAGACACACACACAGACACACACACACACACACACACACACACACACACACACACACACACACACACAGGCAGCACCTCAGCTGGAAATTACACTCTTTCTCTCCGTCGCGTGTGATGAAGCAAAGGCACAGACGAGGCGGGAGGGATTTAAGGAGTCGCCGTATCTGCTGGATGACATTCCTCTGTTCTCGCCTTCTCCTTCACACCCTGTAGGCTGATGTTTTTAGGACCAGTGATCCTGAGCACAGCCGCTGTGTCTTTGTGTAAATCCATCAGCGCTAAGGAAAGAGCAGGCGAGTGCTGTGGCAGCCCAGGTGTGACACACGGCCCCCACGCTCCTCCATCATGCTATACGGAGCAGGTACTGTGTGTGTGTGTGTGTGTGTGTGTGTGTGTGTGTGTGTGTGTGTGTGTGTGTGTGAGGGGACGGGTCCGATGTGCGAACGAGGAGCCGGGTTTCAGACAAATCCGCCGCACAGCGCGGACAGAGCGCTCCGACCCCGGCCCACACGGACGGCGCCGCAGCTATTCTCAGAGACACAAGCACATTACTCAGTCTCGCAGGTGGGAGGAAAAGTCATCCGCGAGGTCGCAGGAGGCGTTACGTCTCTCACTGCAAGTGGTTGAGAGCTTGAAGAATGGAAGCACGGCACAAGGCTAAAACAGAGAGCAATGTGCTCCTCGCGGGGGTTCCAGCTGCCGGACGGGTGCAAGTCATGCTCCTAACTCCCAACTACTGGGGGATGGAACCTGAAGTGCAGTCCTACCTGTAGAATTATGGGCTGCAAAGTGAGTCCCTACGCTGTGGTTTCTGGGCACTTTTAACCCTAAAGGACTTTCATTTCAAAACATAAAAAGACATAAATTATGTATGAACCTGGCAAATACTTTCTCAAAAGCAAATAAATCACAGAGAGAAACTTGAGGCAAATCAACAACAACAACAACAGACGTCCCACACTCGACGCACGCCAGATGTGCTGTAATGTGTTTGTGAGCCAATCCGAGGATCCTCTCCTTGTTATTGAAGGACGGAGGCCGAGGGAGGTTAAGAAGCAGCGAAGCGAGGGGCCCTGATCACACCCCGAGAAGTCGGCCCCGAGGGGGGAGATTAGGGCGCGGTGATGCAATATTAATTGGCGATGCCGCACGCCGGGGCCGCTGGGTTGTCCGGGTCGGTCTCCCTGAGGACGCGCTGTCAGCAGCTGAGAGACGGGCGCGATGAGCCCCTGACCTTGTCTGTCAGCCGGTGGAGGCGGGGGGAGGGCGGGGGGGCAGCCCACCAGCCCCTGACACACGGATCAAACTCGGAGCCTGCTGGGACCCCGCGCGAGGAGACGGACGCCGTGGTGACGAGGAGACGGACGCGTCGCCACGGCGACGAGGAGACGGACGCGGCGAGCGTCAACCATCAAAACAGCTGAACTTTACTCCCGCGTCTCACGGGCTGCAACCCGGACTCATGTGAGCTCCCTAATGCGCGGCTATGACGACCTACCAACAGCTGGCGGCCGAGCGGAGACGATGCAGTAGAAAGGGAATCAGTTTACAGTTTGTCTGATTCAAAACCGTTATCTGCAGAAGAGCCACGGCTTGACAGCTTCCTGTCAGAGCGCGTGGACGAAGCTGCGCTGCTGCGTCACGTGTCGTGGGTTAAACCTCCCGTCGGTCTGCGTCCTCATCGACACCCGCTCCTCCACAGGGTCAAGCATCCAGCGCTCCCATTCTTTGTGTCGGCCCAAACGCTGGTCTGTACTGTATTAAATTATCGATGCTGTGGGCTTCAATAATTCAGGCCAGCGGGACGTGTGCTGACGGTGACGGTGAGTTCCCTGACATGTTACTGAGCGTCCCTCCAGAGCGCCGGTGCAAGTTTCCCCGCTCTCCAGTCAGCGACAGACTCACGGCCGCTGCCAAAAGGTCAACAACTGCCAATCCCAGCAGAGAGACGGGTGAGAAAGGTGAGACGGGTGAGACGGGTGAGACGGGAAGACAGGCAGCGGCTCCGAGGCGCCGACGATGAACCGTCTTACGGCCACTTCTCGTCTTTTAAACCCTAATTAAATGCGACTGCAGATTACAGCAGCACCAGTAGCGCGGCGTCTGGCATCCGGAGGAACGGGCTGTTGCTGCGTGTGCCAGAGACAGAGTGAAATGTCATGCTGTAACGCTATTTCCTTGAGTCTGACAAACGAGGCCCCGGCTGCGCTCTGGTGTTGGCAGTTACCTATGAAAGAATGCATCAATCCAATTGGCTCTGCTGCCCGACCTGTCACAATACTCCACGTTTCCTCTCCACTTGTGGTGGAACACACACACACACACACACACACACACACACACACACACACACACACACACACACACACACACACACACACACACACACACACACACACACAACATATAAACAGGAATTACATGCCACATCCACCCCACCCTCTGAGCACCTATCCTCGGCTCCGCTCCAATCTTTTGTCATCCGCCCCCAAACACCTTGTGCTGGTCCCTGTCTCCCGCTGCCTGTCCTCTCCTCTCCACACCCCCGTCTGACATCAACACCTAGCTGTGTGCAGGTGCAAGGCTGTTGGCGAACTGTCAGCTTGAGTCTCCTTTACATAACACACACACACACACACACACACACACACACACACACACACACACACACACACACACACACACACACACACACACACACACACACACACACAGCTTGGCTCCAGCACAGGCGTTTCCCACTCGGTGAATCAGTCTCCACACAGCGAGCCAGATCACACCCTGACTGTCAACACATAAAGGAAGAATAGCAGAGAGTGTGTGTGTGCTGAAGGTTGAAAACAAACAGACTGGTTACATGAAAGGAAAACAACAAGAGGAAACTGAAACTGGACTTCGCACAAAAGATAAAAGACTTTCAAGCATTTTACCCACTTCAGGTGCCTTCGTTAAGAGGCCGATCTGAAGGCCCCACTAATAAATGCAAGGTCACTGACACCTGCAACAACACTAAGTTGCAGTAAAGTTATTTTAATGCATTTCTGCAGGTGTCGCTGGTCTCTTATTAGATGATCTGTGGGCTATGATCTATCATGGCTCCTTCTGATCACTAACAGCACCTTTCTGTGATTGTAAGAACAGACTCAATAGATAAGATTCATATCAACTTTACTGACTATAAATGAAACCATCAAAGAATAAAGATATGCTGATATAGTGTTAATGTAGTGACTGGAAGGGTGATTAAGCATAACCGCACCCCCACCCCCCCCACCCCACACACACACACACACACACACACACACACACACACACACACACACACACACACACACACACACACACACACACACACAGACCGCGTGGTGACCTCTAGAGCTGTGAACATGGGATGCGTGGAAGGCTGCGTGGCCCAGGGTCATGGCAGCTCCAAACAAGACTCTCATTAACACCAGGCCATTAAAAGCGCCTGCTGTCCTGCGGTTGTGTGTGTGTCTGCGCTTCAGTCATGGACTTGGGGTCCAGACTGACACTGACAACTGCAGACAAGTGTCAGTCTGGACCTCAGCCACGAATCACATGCTGAAGATCACTATTGTTGTTTTAGCTTTTAGAGATATTAGCTGAAAACATGCGTCATTTTTACAGGTGCTCAGTCAACATGTGGAGACCATTTTATTTAAAATATGTAACAAATTAAATGAATGAATAGACCTTTTCTCTACCTTCTGCATATTTGGGTGCATAATATATGGCGGCTTTTCTGCACGGTGACAAAGACAGAGTGCACGTGCAACAAACTGCGCGCGCTGATGTGCTCGTTTCTGCGAGGCCTTGCTAGAATTGGTATAATTTATCACACCTAATTAATTATGCTCCGGCACAGAGTTATCGCTGTCGCTCAATCGTCTCTCCAGTCCGAGTCCCTCTGTCAGGCAGCGGAGAGGAACTCAGATAAACTCTCAGCCTGAAACACCACAGAGATGGGTTTTTTTGAAGTCTCCCTTTTCAGAGACTGATTCACCACGGTTGTTTAGCCAGCGTCACATTACCATTTAAATAAAGATGCCAGCTAAATGACCAGTGCCAGGACATGAAAAGAGAAATTAAATTCCTTTTCTTCCTGGTGGCACTTTATACTTTTTCTCTTTCTAGTTCAAGTTCCTCATGGTTTTTAATTTGTTTAGTCTGGGGGCCATGGAGCTAAATGCAAGCAGATCTATTCATCTTTGATTACAAGGTAAATCTAATCTCTTTAATGGAGATGACTTGAAATAACTCAGGTATGTTCATTTCTTGAAGAGAACTGATTATGATAAACTAAACCAAGAGCAAATGAGAAAATGGCATTGACGACCACAGGCTATTAGGTTTGTTTCAGGAAAAGCTACACGATTACAAGGGCTAATGTCAAACCAGAAAGCTGCACTGAAGCCAATGCAAAGACTTACAAACCTAATTATCTAGTTTGTTGTTGTTAACGTACAGGTCAAAGCTGAGTAAACTGAGTCACATTCGCTCACTCATCATCTCAACGGCTTCACCTCGTGAAGGTCGGGGGTCCTGGAGCTTTTCCCAGCTGCCACATGGGCGAGAGGAGGCAATGCAACATGCAGGTCGCCAGTCCATCACACAATTATGAGATTAACTATAGTCAAGAGTAAATTAGGAATTACGTGTTTTATATTTTTCATATCCATAAATGGTGACAGTTTAATCTCTATCAAAGTCCGACATCACTCAATCATAAAGGTCATAACTTGTTTGCATCACACAGGGACTGAAATGGACCAAAAAACACGTTTTATGTTCTACATCAGATCATCGTAAAAATGCTATTAGGCCTCCATTTTTCACGGCAGAGAGTCATGCTGTTTGGGTGGGGACCAAGAAAAGGCGCCACTGTGGAGAAAAGTTACATCAGAGAAGGAAAAGAGTGGGTTGCACAAGGAGAGGAGGGAGGAGGACGTGAGGAGAGGTGAGGAAGAAGAGCAGTGGGAGATGAATATTAAACAGCTCCACTGATTAGGGTGGTGGTGCACAGTGGCACTGTGACAGTGACATTGGCTGCCATTGGTGGCCCCTGACATGGTGATTCACTGGAACCTTCTTCATTTGGGCCATAATTCGCTTAAATGTTCGGAGAATGAAAAAGTCATCATCACTTTGAATCTTGCTAATTGGGGGAGCTGTCTGCATTAATAGAGGCCATTTGGAAGCTCTGTGTTTAAGTATGAATGTGTGTGTGTGTGCGTGCATTTCAGGTAGGAGAGCTCGGTTTCACACACACTTATCGAAGAGGCTGATGGATTCCAAACTTTACTGTTTTTTTTATCAATGAAGCAGGCGGATAAGCTTCTTAAAAGCGATAAGGACCCCTGACTAACGCTGGCAGCACAGAGAAATTTAACAGACTTCCCAGCGTATCTTATCACACGTAGTCTGACAATGCAGGGAAATGCAGCTGGATGAGGCCGTGGGTGTGGAAACGTTAATGTAGGAGGCTCGTGGGTGTGAAGGGCCAACATAAATACTGTAAAAGTGTCGCCTTAGTAAAATAGTAAAAAGTAAAAGTAGTAAAAAAATAAAAAATAAAAGAATAAGACCATATAATTTAACATCATTACCGGCAATAAAGATAACATAATGAGCACTTGCCTATTTCTGAGCGATGTGTGCGCCACCCTGTAATTGAATGCTGTGTAGATTATGTGCAAGGGCCTAAAATGTAAAACAATAATAAATCCCTAAGAAATTAGACAATAAAGCGCTGCACATACAATAACACTAATGACAGAGTTAAAAGTCCACAAGCTTGGCTCTTTTGTTAGTTTCTAATTATTTACAGTAATGAGAAAGCTTTTCTTGCCTTTAGGGGAGAAATAATAAAGGCTCGGCACACGGAGGAGGTCAAACTGAGATAGTCAGTGAATGAACTGACAAAACAGACAGAACATCCACCAAAAGCAAAAACAGTCCATTATTTCTATACATGTGCTACGTGTTGAACTCATTCTGACTCTTATTGTCCTGAAGTGAAGCTAGCGTCAGATGACAGCGGAGCACGAGGAGGCTGCAAGTCTGGATCCCAAGCCGAGTCTTGGCTTCAGACTCTTTAATTGGTGTCCGTGTGGTTTAGCTCGTCCTGGGTGGGTGTGTTTCATCCATGGTAATAAAACATGCGGCAGCGTGTGTGTGTGTGTGTGCTTATCCCCTCTGTGAACGGTCCCTTGCGGGAGGCAACAGCGGCATTTATGTTTTCATATTCATTCATTTCATATTCAAACGATGTCATAAAGCAGATACATTGCTGACGGCTAAACTGTGGTGATGCTGTGACCACAATAAAAGAGAAAGGTGCACTAATGAATCACACACTGGTCCAAGAAGCGCCGTAAAAGCACTGAAACGACCACATTCACGCAGCGAGAGCGAGACGTCGGGCCAGTGGACTGCAGAGTCAGAGGGATTCAAGGCTGCGGAGCCCGGCCCAGTCTGGACCAGCTCAGCCCTGCTCGACCCAGGCGGCACTGATCCATCATCTCCACCGCTGAATTATCACGTTGCCAATAAAAGCCGGCAGAAATGCATTACAGGCGTGAGGCGTGTGAAGCACACACCTGCTTACAATATTGAACATGCAGGGTTCCGTATACGGGAGAAGTCCAACAAATGAGCGAAGGACGGGCCCCCGGTCCGTTTGCGCTTCGCCGGTGCCGCTATCAGCTTCCACTGTGGACCCAAGCACATCCTGCATCCACTGAGGGGCCTCATTTTAGATTCAAGCCTCTCCAAACAAGCCATCTTACAAGCAATCTGATGTGTCAACACCCATTTCTGTCTTATCTCGTTCACATGCAGCACAGTTGGTTTGGGAGAGGGGTGCGCGCTAGATACAGCGCTGCCAATCACAGCCGTGCAGCGCGACCCCGGCCGGAGCGCGGGAGCGAGCGAGCACCCACAGGAGACGGGCTGTGTGTTCCTGAGGTCAGGGTTACTGTAGACACACAACCATCAGCCCGTTAATCCCTCACCTTTACTGCGGACGCACACACATTTACAGTCCTGCTTAAAGCTCCGGGACATGAAGATCGCTGTAGTGACAGAGGCCCATGACAATGAAAACTGGTGTCAGATGTAGCGTGAAAAGGCTCTAAGAGCTCACAGAGCTCCACGCTGATCTGTGAATGGTGGAATGAGCTGTCAGAGGCACTGCACCACAGCTCATCTGCCCGTTCGGCTGAAAAGCTGCTTTTACGCTGTCCTGGGTGGCGTGTTCTAAAAGTAAATCTCTTCTATTGTATGACAAACTCAAACTTTAATTTTAATTTTTGCATTTAAATTAAAAGTGTACTGGGTTGCTGTGTGCTGAGACATTTGCATTAGCCTAGGGGTCATTAAGGTTTTATGAAACCCATTCACACGCACGGCCATCAATTTGAAAATAAGAACTCTTTTGACATCAGCTAAGTGGTATTGCAGTGTAAAAATAACACATTAAAGCCCGAAGCTGGGTTTGTGTCTCGGAGCTATTGGCGAGATTGGACCCCGATTTGGTGCTTTTGAAATATACAGATTGAGGTGAAAATAGCAGCTGTGGAAATTAAGTCAGTGCTCATTCAGAGTCCAACATGAGCTCCCCGAACTTAACAATAATAAGTTATGGCAACACTTTATCGAAACTTTGATTAACACTGTTCCCGTCTGAGGCCGGTTCTGCAGTGATGCGAGGATTGCGCCGCAGAGCAACGGCTGATCAGCTTAAAATAAGAAAGTTGGGCTGTACAGATGAATAAGTGATGATGAGACGGTCAACAAGATTTGACCAAAACAAAAACACATTGACACACATTTGCCAAAATACGGAATAACACCTTCAGATGAGCAACAAAATACATTGTGAAAAAAGTGAATCCACAAATTCCATCCATCAAATATATAGTTTTAAACGCGGATAGTATTTTGTATGAGAGGAAAAGACAAAACGACAACAAGAGGTTTGTGCTGATAGAATAAAAGTCTGTATTTATTTTTATCTATACATTAAACAGGTGTTCCTGAATGCAGCAAGAGAAAACATAGAACAGGATGCTAAGCATCAAAGAGTTGCTCGCATAGCAGAGGTGTGGCCGGTTTAGCAGAGACATATACACTCTCTATCGCATATACTTAGAATAACGCTTCGTGTAACTGTAGGGTTGTGCCTCTGGGAGGCTAAAGTAGAGGGAGGGGGAGTGTTCACTGCAATAGTCTTGAAATTCTTTTCACATTATCAATCCAGCCAGACTCCGTACATTAAAAACCTATTCTGCCCCAAATCACCGTTAAACGTGGGTAAAACTATTGCAGACAGGTGCACAAGCAGTCGGCTCTACAGCTCCAGTTGTTTCAAATCCATGAGTATGAAAATGTGGTAAGAGTTCAGTACGGATTTGTCATGTCGCCATTGTCTCCATTCACTCGATTCCAAGGATGTGCAGAAACATTCGAAGGAGAACACATTTCAGTCCATTCTCTCCCTGCTTGTCCCTCCACCCAACAGTGATGTGGTACCAGATGATTACTACTCAACACCTGCATAGGAATTCAATTACACACAAAACTCCCTGGGACAATTCCCTGGACCAGAGCAAAGCTTAAAATTGAACCATTAGGAAGTGGTCCAACAAATGGCTTAAGTGCTTCCATGAAACCAACTGCAGTGAGAGAACACACTGCTCACAGTAGAGAGAAATCCCCCAGCAACACTTCACATGTTCACAGACATGAAGAGAGGGAAAAGCAAAAACACAGATACATGGTGACAGAGGGAGCAAACCACTGTAGGTGCTGCAGACACTTTGGTGCAGAGAAGATTCCATTGGTGTCAGAGCACAGGATGAAGAAAATATAAAGCACTTTAATATAGAATTAAGCCAAGTCCAGATACTCTCAACTCACAGTAAGTCAATCAGGACAATGCTACAATACGACAATACATATAATAAAACAACAGAAAGGAACAAAAACACTACAAAGAACTGCACGTTAAAGTGGAAAGAAGAGAACACCTCCTGAAAGTTGACATCAACGTGACAAATACTGCAGACTTTAAATTTTGACATGACGCATCGTGTCATTTGCACCTTGCAACTACAAGCTACTACAACCAATGGAATCTCTCTCGTGTGGAACACCCATATTATTCATCTGTTTGCTGAGGTCCTCTACTGCAGCACGCATGGCCAAGTCCACCGCAGATTTCCTGGATGATGGTCTGGCATGCATCAGTGGGGTCCTAATGGTTATCGGTTATCTGAGCGTGAGCTAATAATACAGAATAGTTCAAGTGTAACCTGATCTAGCCATTAAAAATGCATATTTCTGAAAATTACACAGCGACAACGTAGGTTGGTAGACAACAGGTGCTAGAAGCAGATGCATCCATTGAAAATCAGCGAGATCTGAGGTACTTCTGAAGCTCACAGCTGAGGATATAATCACTATCTACAATATTTGGACGGATAGCATATAGGTGATACAGTAATAGCAGGGTTATCGGTTTCGCGAGATATTTTGGCTTAGAATTTTGATTAGCTGAGGGGATAGTGGCGGTTGACACACCTGAATAAAACATAGCTGTATGAGGATAAAAACATAGAAAAACAGCACCATTTGAGGTCCGATAGACAGATCAGTCTTTGAACTGTTTGCTGGTAGCACCGTCAACCAGTAAAAATCTCAGAATGCAATACAGACAGAACACAACCACTGATCAACTGCACGACATAGCAGAGAGCAAAGATATATATTCAGAGACAACCCCCTCACACAGACGACCCTTCACAGCAGCATCTTTAAGCAGATAATAAAACTGATTTCTCCTAAGAATGATATTTTTGTACTGAGGTGTTTTACAAGTTTTATATGCTGTACATGTTGCAGGTAACCAGGTATAACTTTTCCTATTGATTTTTTTTTAATATACACACATAGTTTACAGTCACTGACAAACAAACACCAGAGAGTAACAATGAGGTAGGACGGTGAAGTTAGATGAAGTAGAACCGGTTTGTGGATTGTGTACAAAGTTACTGATACCATAAGAAAAATATAGGCCTAACAATGTATTCCTCCCGTTAGTCTCCTTTGAAGCAAGTTTGACATTGTATCTGAGGATCAAACAGTGATGTGTTTTGCGTACACATAGCTGTGAAAACTGCTAGATGAAACCATTTATCTTGTTCCACACAGTGAAGCTGGAAATAGATTTCCTTTTCCTCTCTCCCCCCCGAAACTGTCAGAAAGCAACATAAAGCTCCCACACTTGTGACGCTTTGACAGGTGTTCACAGCGTAAGCCAAAACACCGGGCGAGGACGACAGGATTTGCCATTATCTTGATACATGTGCATTTCCGATCCAGTCCACGTAAATGCCAGAGGAGTGAGGGACTACGGTGGAGGCGACATGGGACGAGGATCACAAAGCCAGAGAGGTTACGCTTGCTTCCTGTTGCTACTGGAGTAATGATGAGTACCGGAAGGTCTGCTGTTGTGTCACAGAGGCAGACGAGCCTATAATATCCAGACATGGCTCTGCAAGATCACTGGTATGGGTTGATGTAAGCAACATGCTGCTGAACTGGTTTGGTACATTAGAGAAGAATTGACTGTGGCCTCACAGATTAAGCCAAATCTGGGTTAAAACATACAGTACTTCCATCGAGCTGTAATTCACTAAAGATGGTTTTGGATGGAGGATTAGGCTAAACCACACTGCAAGAAGCCAGTCTTTGAAAACCAGTTAACATTTCGGTCGATGTAATAGCTCTAGTAATGCTCTACCTTAAAGCATTATTTTCACCACACCCCCTTTTGGCATCAAACAACAAAGAAACGCACGAACACAAACAACACACAACTATGCGTCAGAATTTCAGCGAGGTCGCTTTGCAGAGCAGAAATCTTTTCTCTGGTTTTGAACTGCACGTACTGTCGGTACACGCTAGTGCACGTAAACCTCACATTGCTTTGTACAGGATAGACAAAAAACTCAAAGCTTTACTGGAAAAGGGAAATTTTCAGGAACTTAAAATAAAAAAAATAAAAAAACCCAACATCAATAGCGCGTCACCATTTTGGTGGCTTAAGTTTCACTAAGCTCTGTTACCTTGGCATGGGCCATTTCTTGTGCAAACCCTGCTGATACCTCAGTCAGCGTCATCCCCCGTATTTTTAGCTTGATCTCAGCATTCAATACTTTGGCTTACATTTACCACTCATAAAAATACACAAGTATCTCTGTATATAGTCATATCTATACATAACCAGCATCTTGACACATCAAGTTAAAGCACATATTCAAGTTAGTTTGCACATTTTACAGGTAAATATCTTAAGATTGGTGAACTGCGTTTCGGGCTTAGAAGAGTTGTGGACCTTTACTTGTCAGTCCTTTGTTGTTCATGAGGCCATGGTGGATATGTACAATCCAGTTTAGACAGTTAGTTTCACTTTTGAAAATCTGTTTTTCTAAGCGCTCCAAATAAATCTCCAAAGATTGGAATAAAAATTTCAAAAGTTAAATTAAAATTTAAACTCTTGTAATCGGCTTGTCGGGCATTTTTGATCAACATCAACTATTCTCCATTAACTGACTTTGGCCATAAAAAAAATGTTTTAAGGTGCTTCACAATAATACCATGTTCGTTTGGCCCTACTCTATATAGACATTTAAAAAAGGACGAATACCACAAATACATTTAAGATTGAAGATATTTCCAAGTTTAAAGTGCATTTGACGCAAATGATTTGTGTTGATCTAACTACTGCATCTCAGTTGCTAGACTAACAATGGTTTAACCATACAGATTCTCATCTAAGATCATTAGAAGGTAGACTCCAAGCGAGGTTCATCAAAAATCATGTTGTGTAGTAGCTTAATGTTTGGGGACTGTCAAAATCTCATGTTTAGGGCCTTGTCTCTCCTGTTTCCACAGAGACCACTTTGGCTGTAAAAAGGAGATTTTTGCTTTGTTAGTAGATTTCACTCATCTACATTAGGATAGAATATTAGGCTTAAAGCAACAATTCAACAAAACAAAAAATATGTAGAAGGAAACAGGAAATTGTAGCATGGAATTACAACAACAACTACATAAACCAAACTCACCCAGAACCTTTAAACGCGCAGCGCGGAACGTGACTGAAAACTGAAAAGTCCATGTTTGGCGGTGAACATTAAAATAGAAAGATGCTTTATGTACACCAAAATATCCAAAAACACGAGATAGCTTATGAAAAAGCTGATCCAAACCTTTGAAATAAGAAAAACAAAAGACAACAAAATGATAGAAAGAAACCCAACCGACAACAATCCAGAGTGTGACGAGGAGAAAGGCTTGATGGGCAGCTCTGCAGCAGATTCACAGTTAGCCACAGCTAGGTCACAGTTGAGATTTCAATCTGCAGCATTTAGTTCCAGCCTGCAGACAGCCACACAAACCATTTTGGATCAAAACAATAAAATAACTGGAGAAGAGAAAAAAAAAACATACAAGAGAAGATTTTCAAAGTTCTGATGGCATAACTCAGGAAACTGTCAGTGGCGCAACCTTACTTTGTTCCCCATCGGTGTGGTTTAAAAAAAAGGAGGGGATTATTATAGGGTTGAGCAGGCCCAGACAACTTCAACAGCACAATAGAGCTTTAGACAGCTTTACCCCCAGCTAACAGTGCTTCTACAAGAGGACCTCAACAGTGAAAAGCCACGTTCTGTTTTAGTCGTCCACGTGGCTCCATCTTTTAACAGTTGCGGGGACAGAACATAACCCAGTACACCTCAATATAAAGGTGAGAACCACACAAACATAGTACCTAGCCTCTAATGTTCTCATAGCAAAGTGCAAGTCTCTTTTCCGCTTACTATACATTTACAATCACAGCTTCCTAGAAAACCCATGGCCCTGAAGGCCGGTCTAGACATCACGGTGCCCCCAGCACAACTCCTCAAACAGACAAACTGTCTTTAAATCACATTTGATACAGAGCCAACCAGGAATATCCCATCAAAAACTTTGCCTGGGCTCTCCCAATGATGGTAAAAGGTCAACATAAAACCCCACACCCCACCCTAAGCTGCCTCTTTAGTAAATTAATGAATGTCACTGACCTACAAGCAAAGGTGACTACACACTCATTATAAGTCTCTTGCAGCAACAGAATCTCTGTTGTAACATGCTGTATGGCTGTTAACTAATTAAGACGTGTACATTTGAGACACGGTCGTCCCACTGGATGCAGTTTGTACCAACGGCAAACTCGACTGTTCACAGGTCTGAGATCTAACGCAAGCGTCATTAGAGGGAAAATTTGTCTAGGATTAGAACCTCACTTTTTAAAAGCTTTGAGTTTAAGGACTCAGAATTATGTTCTGACACAGAACAATAAATGAAACAATTCCACCTTGTTGACATATACGGACTCATGCACACCACTGCATGGCTCTGCCCCAATTCCAATGTAAAGCTTAGAAAACCCACTCATACCAGAACTCACATCAAACTGCTTATTTCAACATGTCACACCGATGGGTAAAGCTGTCTGTCAGCCTAAGGTGTGGAAGGTGAAGGTTGCTCTTTGATGGGAAGGGTTCATTTTTAAAACATATCATCTTATAAGGTTAAAAAAAAAACCTCCTGAAATGGTGACAGACTCCTCCCAATCACCCAGATCAAGTCCCCTTAGTATCCTGCAGACCACGAGACGGGCAGAAGGCGCTGGCGTGACAACACGTGATCACTACATGCCATCATAGGTGAAGTTCTCCATCTTGACTGTCTGTCTGATGAGCAGCTTGGATTCCCGCCGCTCCTCATTCTTGATGGACTTGTTGATGTCCATTATCTTTTCACAAATGTATTTGTTCACTTTGGACAATCTCTGTGTAATCTCTGCACTGTCGGCTGTCTCTTGAGACACTCGGTCGTAGAGACACTCTGAGGAAGGAGCGAGTGTAAGCAGTCAGACTACAAACAAGGTAAAAATGGCTTTCTAGGAAAACAGTTACTTAAAGGAACAAAAGTATTTGTTCTGTACCTGACATTCTCCATGATGAGGTTTCTCTACCAACGGAAATAGCGGTCTTGCACTGAATATTCTTACCTCTGACGATTTTCAGCTTGCTGGGTGACAGCGGAGGCTTGGGCAGGGCATCCTTCTTCTTTTTGGTGGCCACTCCCGTGACACTCCGGTTTTTCAGAGTTTCTGTGCCCCAGATCATAACAGCCAGATTCTTTGTGAACTTTGAGTCCCCCTGGGTCCGCTGCAGCTGATGCCACTTCTCCTCCTCCACCCAAATGCCACCACCAAGGTGCACCTAATGCCAGGACACAAAAATGAGACGCATTGTCATCTGCAGAGTCAGAGTCACTAACCAGAGCCAACGAGGATACAGAAATAAACTTGTAGACTGGATTACCTCCACTATGAACTTAGCCTGCAGCTCTCTACACTGACACTGCACGTTGCATAAGCTTGCACCAAACACCCCAAGCCGATTGCCAGTCTCGGCAGACTGCCTTGGTCTTCTAGGTGAGCTAATGCAGCAGGGGGCATATGCGGATCTTTCCCTTCTCTAGTCTGTTATCACTGTAAAGTCTTTAGGCGACCATCCAAAAGGCTTTCCCCTGTGCAGCTAATGTGCTTTAGGCCTCAGGCCAGCAGACAAGCTTTTACTGCCCTCAAGTTGGACAAGATTGTTTTCATCCTGCCTTACAGTTGTTCTCATTTATCTTTCTCCCTCCATGTCCCCTACATTTTTTCCTACCTCCTCCTGCCTCTTGTGCTCTCGCTGGGGCTAACCTGTCAGTCACTTTAAATTCCTCACGTGCAAATAATTAATATGGGGTCCCTGATGTAGGAGAGTTCTAATTTGCAAGCGTTCTTCACGCTTGAAGTGGCTGCAGGCCCCAGAGCTTGTAGTACCAATTCCCACCCGGTCATCAGAGACAGGACGCTGGGTGAGTTACAGTGGTGGGGAGGGAGTAAAGAAGCCTAACAGGCTAATAAACACTGATGATGCTGGCTGGGCTTGAATGAACAATAATAATCTTCTCAACCTTGTTTACCTGCTAGGGTAAGGCAGCCAAGGGGAAAGGACTGATGAACTATGACGACGTGTTTCCAGGTTCATGGCTGTTACAAGGAAATACTGCATTTTCTACACCATCAGGCCACTTCCCACAGTCAACCAGAAGCATAGAGTCAGACAGGCAACCGAGGCATTCAAGACTCTCAAAGGGTGAATGGACCATTGGGGACTATATGCAGTTCAAGGTTTAAAATCACTACGTGGAATGTGACATTTTACTGTTTGAATTTCAGGTACACTGAACCATATACTGTAATGAGTGAACATTCATACAAGATTAAACCATTTTCTAAAAGATCAAAACGTTACACTGCTAATTAATGACTGCCTATAAATTACCTGGCTTTTAACAGAAGTTAAAAGAAAATTCTCATTTGTTGCCTGCTAAACTGTTTTAAAAGCCTGTTAATTCATCGTGAAAAATGGCATCTTTCAGTTTTTGTCTTTTACATTTTGTGTGCTGGGCCAAACACTTGGTTTATATGATATGAAAGATGATGCCTTAAAATAAAAACTAGAGTAATACACAAAGAAGGAAACAACTACTACGTGCAGCAAATAGACACACAACCAGAGAACAACACAAGCTGAGAACACTAGTTGAGAAAGTGTTCACCAAAAGCAGTGATGCCCTAATGCTCTCTGTGCGTCTGCAAGTGGAGGCATGAAGAACATTTTGGTCTTGTGAGACTAACCTTCCCATCATTGCAGGTGTATACTGTTCTAGGTGAGGGTGAGTAGCTGGAACTGGTGTTGGCTTCTTCTCTGCATGTCTCCTGGGCCTCAACAATGGGTTCTACCACTTCTGCCTTGATTGTCTGAGTGCCATTGTCATGCATAGGCTCTGGAAACACAAAGCAAAAATTAACTGCTACAAGAACACAAAATCTCAACATGTTGAGGGGAGGCCAATGGTCATTCATTAACGAACGTGAGAAAATGAGTGGAAGATTAATAAACCACTGGAACAGTAGCTTCCTGGATTGGGCCAAGGCATTTTGTGCCTCGAGACAGGCTTTTAGCTGGGTAACTAAGCTGGATTGGTGGCTGTCCACGCTAAGCTCCAATGCAGCTGATGACTTTTAATATTGGTCAGTGCATTCTATCCCTGCCTGACAGCACCCAGGGTGCTCTAATCTTTAGCCTGTCCATTAGACGGTCTAGCCAATATCTAGGCACCACTGTCCAGATCCACTGGGGGCGAGTGGGTAGAGCAGAGGTTAACAACAGCATCTGGCAAAGCTAGTGTTGGTGAACTGCTGCACATTAAAATGACGTTACTTTTAGCCACATTTAGGAAAGTACTGAACCTATTATGAATAATACAGTATGTAATTTTTTTAATCATGTTGCTGTATAACCAATCTTTCTGTAAAGTGTTAACCTTTATTTATTGTAATTAATGTTTTTATAACTTGTAGCCAGCTCTAAATGTGGCTACAAGATAAGGCAGGCAAACTGTCTTTGATTCAATTTTTGCTCATATCCTAAATTTTCTCTAAACTTATCTTAAACTTCAGCAAAACATCTGACGATGCTATGACGTGATCAAAAGAGAAGTGGCCCTTCTCATCATTTCTCGCCATCAGCAACACGACTGAAAGTCACTCCAATGTTTGGACATACAGACTTCTAAACTGCTGCTTCACTTTGATAGACACATCCACAATTACCTTCCAACTGACAGACTCAGAATAGGAGATTTACTCAAAGTGACTGAAAGTTAAAGCTTAATATTAAACAGGAGAAGTCGGCTGGTGTGCAGTGTCCTGGCCTCTCACCGCTGCCTAATCTCATGAGAAGTACATCTTGTAGCCTCCTGTTGAAGTCCCTCAGTTCTTTGACTTCTGTCAACAAGGAGCCATATTCTTTCAGCTTCTTGGCCTGCTGCACCAGCTGCCTGCGGGTTCTCTCCAGCTCTTGCTGCAGCCTCCTCATCTCCTCCTCTTGTTGCCTGTAGCTGTGAACCAGCTCCTCATACAAGACCCTAGGAACCACGGCCGCAGCTACTTCTGACACACAATCTGTGTCCACCTCCAAATGCTGCTGTTGGTGCTGGTGATGATGCTGCTGATGCTCTGCCTCCATATCTTCATCCTCATCATCTGCATCCTCTCCCTCCTCAGCCAGCCGATCCTCATCCAGGTCCTCGTCACCCTCCATACAGGAGCTGGCCGCATTTCTTTCTAGGCGAGCAACTACTGCTGCAAGGCTTTTGGAGGAGTTGGATAGAGGGCGGCCATGGTCCTGAGACAGGGCCTGGAGAAAATCTACTGTTAATTCATGAAACAATTGCCTGGAATTAAGTGTACTGTACAAAGTTGAAAGCTGATAATAGAACCATGGTAAAAAGAAAACATGTTGTAGGGCGTGTTGTGTAAACCTCTTTTTACATCAGTAACTGAGTGCACTTTGTATTTATTTGACTGAACATCAGTCCACTCAGCACTTTGAAGGCCGAACAGATGTACAAAGCATGCGTCAATCTAAAACTGTCATGGCAGACAGATTGCAAACTGTTTTGACAGTGTGGCTCTCAATAGGAACTGGGAGGAGAGGAGTCACCGAGTTCTTTGATGAGCCGCTCAGAGGATTTGTCTGTGAAAGGGAAGCTGTCCAGAGTGCTGAATTTGTGTTAATCCAGCATATGGTAAAAATAGCATGGGGGATTTTGGGTGTCATCCAAGTTTATGTTCATGTGACATTGTATCAATAGATATATTTAACATATGACTGGTGAGATAACCTACTGAGTACTCATTCATTCAACACTGACTATATTAACAGAATTGTTTTACTACATTTTTCAGGCTTCATACTGGACAGTACATCTTGTTTAAAATAATAAAACAGCGTGCATGTGGACGCTTTATTACTTGATTTAGTAATAATAATATACTAGCAGTTAGAGGACTCTGGCTCTGTACATATAGTAATATATAATCAAATATTCTTGCATCATCCTGAAAACCTGCACGCTGCTGTGAGCCTACCTTTTTGTGTCTGAGTGGCATTCTCTCCTCTCCAAAACTGTTCTCAATAGAGTTTCCTGAATTCTTGAGGGACATCTTGGGAATTTTCATCTTCTTTTGCATTATACTGTCTTCAAATTCCACTACTGTATCTGTCAAGTGGAGAAATAGAAGCAGGGAGAGACTCAAAGTTTCGGAAAAGTTAGATAGGTTTTTCATAAAACGTGAATGCAACTCTCTAATCCATTTGTCCTACTCGGGCCGAAAACGTCTGGTCTTTCGGGTGTGCTACATCAAACTATTGCTGCTTGCATGAAACTTCACATTTTACGTCATAGAGAACTGCAATGCAAACCGTGCTGAACGTACAATGCTTCAGAATAGCTGGTGCTGTGTAGGTGTTAATTCAGATCGGACCAATCCTGCAGCCCAGACGGCTCACATTCAGAGATTAGTAATGTAGCTTGTTAAAGATCGAGCACAGTAAACGGCAGTAACCAAGCATTTGTTTAACGTACCTCCGACTAACAAGCAAATCAAGCCATTCCCACACATTAAATCCGTGCGCTGTCATAAAGCAGCCACGACGCTGACATGTTACTGACAGACAGGAATCTGAATGTCGCTCGCCTGCGTGTCTGAGGCGGCGGTGGCCGCAGCGCCGCATCTCCTTTGACAGATAAGCCAGCTAACAGGCTAACCGCAACCACGCAGAGCGGCTCTGGCGTCTCGTCTCCATTTCAAAACTTATTCAAAAACGGCGACAAGTCAAGCCCGGTCTGTCTGGGGTATTGTTCGCGCACTGACAGTCCTCTGTCTAACGCCGCGCGCAGCTAACTAGCGCGCCGTCGCTAACATGCTAACGCGGAACACCGAGCTAGCTAGCGAGCGTTAGCTCCGTGTTGTAAACAAGGTTTGTGACTGGCTAGCGTTGCATGCCACGTATTTAGCGAAACATCCAGCACTGCTCTATCGAAACAAGAGACATAACTCCCGGAATACGACACTTTTAATGTAAAACAACCCCCAAAGCACCGACGACAAGCTCCGACTACGTGCCAAACTTATCATAGCATATCTAACTAGCACATTTAGCTAGCTACAGCCGAGGACGTCGTTGTGGCTATCAGTGTCAGAATCCAGCTGGTCACGTCTTGTCAGATCGGACAAAGACACTTGCTTTGACACAATTGCGCGTGTCATGCTCACCAACGCCGACTATCCAAACAAAGACACGCGGCAATAAAAAGAAAAATATCGCGTGTGTTAAGAGGGGAACTTACCTGCAAGGGCAAGGATCTGTGCTTCGCACGGCTGGCCTGCGCTGCCATTCTCTTCAGTTCTGTGAACCAGATACACCTTCTGATTATCAAAATCTGTTTTGTGCAGAGGTCTGAAATCTTCGACATTTGAAATTGGTAAAGCGTAGCACATATCGTCTTCAAAGAATCTAACAAAAGCATACATTATTTACTTCTCTTTGGTCCTGCACTTTGGATATGGTTGACAGTTTTTCCTCAAAGTATTAAAAATATACACATAGGGGGATTGGGGATGGTGTCTGCGCTCGGCTACTCTTGCCTGGTCCACATCACCAGGTTTGATCATCAAGGCATAAATAATAGACCTGTCATTAAGTTCACCGTTGAGAGACGTGTAGATGTGTGGGTATGTTAACAGTAGAGTAGATGCAATTTATTACAGAAACAAGACACATGTTTATTTATAAGTGCAAGTGATAATAACGCGGTATTCACTTGTCCTGCATTTATATAAGGCATTTTACACATATATCAATATTAAGGTGTCATTTAAATGCATTTTAGTTGGAAAATTATGCCTCTTTTTTAGGCATTGCTTTCAGTTTTTACATGGTATTTTATCGTCCTTTCTAAATTCCATGTCACCTTTTTCTGAACTGTTTTCAGGAAGCTGCAGGAGAAAAACCACAAAGGTTACCTGCCTGGCAATAGCAATTTTATTGGGCTCTGTGTTCTTTCATGTGTTTCCTGGTGTACACTTCTCATCTGCTCCTTGTATCACACCAAAAAGACTTAAGGGCAGCTGACAGAAACGAACTCTTTGTTATTGTAAGACAGCCAGGTGGTTATACAACAGGATGGATTTCTCTCAGTTGTTACTCTAATGGAGAGCACCACAGTCGATAAATGACACTAACAATTTCGTTCTGCTTGAGCTGCTGTAATTGAAAAGTAACTGATGCAGAACTATATAGAGCCCTTTTTTCTTCTTTGATATTTCATTTCATAGTTTCAGGCATTTAGATACTTATGATTAGGCCTGTTTCAAATGCCAGCTTTCCCATGATGTTTGTTCACTCTACTGTATGACTGGTCCCAGAGTCTTAGATGTATACAAGGGGGTATAAAAACAAGCAAACAAAGCGATAACGCTCACGCAACATACAGTAATAGCAGTCATTTTAATTCAGTCACAGGAGCAGCGTTTCGGGCTGTTTCCAAGAAAGCTTTTTGATCTTCCAGCTGTGTTATTCATCTGGAAAACTAAGTTCCCTCCCTCTGCTGTGAAGATTGATTATGGTGAACATTTCAGCCCGTTTAAAGTTCAAGTTTGCAATTTTAGGTAAACAGTACTACAGAGGTTCTTCAGAGGTTTTCAGTGCCGGCGTCATTGTCCATCAGTCTCCACTTTACACGTGCAGCAACTTTGACAGAGCCACAAACTACAACAGGAATGAAAGCATTAGACTAGAGACATGAGCAGCTTCTGAAGGAGTCACCAGAGGATTAATCTAAGCTTCTGTACAATTTCTGAAACCAGTGATTGGAGAGTACATTTAACTGCATGTTTAATGTACCTATACACACTACACTGACTACAGTCATTTAAACCCATTGTGAACAAAAATCTAAATGCAAAAATATTAGTTAGTTATTTTAGTTATATTATATTTATATTTTGTATATATATTTTGTAATATATTTTATTTTTTAGTTATATAAAAATGATCAAATAGTAACAGATTCCCATGTCTGTTTTATATGTATTCAGCTTTACTTTCTTGTGACTCTTTGAAAGTCACAGTGCATGTTTTGTTTAATATGTGTGCATTTATTTTCTTAACAATTTGAGCTGGTGTTTTCACATTTGCCCAAGTAAACGTAGTATGGACCATAATGTGAATTTAATTCAAACTAATTTGTTTTTTTAATTTACTTGCGTCTGTGCTCAGGTCATGTTGGCCGATGGTCAAATCTAATTCGGCAACTGAATACACACTGTGACACTATGGTAAATGTGTCACAATTCTACTTCAGACTGTGGCTCTGCATTGTGGGAGGAAAACGCAAACTTCTCCACTGTGATGCCATCCTTTCAATATGCAACTATATAATATAATCCAAGCTGTGGGTAGTTCATTACTTTTCAGTACATGTTATTTCTCTATGGTGTTAGAGTGTAGCCTAAATTCAATATATAAAGCAGGAATACATTCAGTTCTGTCCTGCTTCTGCCCAGTGTTAAGTAGGACTCCTACTAAACAAAGCTGAACAGAGGATCAATCAGCAGAATAAGTGCAGGAACATTTGTTTATGATACGGTTTTAAATGCATTTTAAATTAATTCTAAGAGTTATGTACTAATGATTTTAATTGTCCAAGTGTAGCCAACACTAGTGAGTTACTGGAAACACAAGTTTCTTTAGTGTTTACAGTATTTTCTATTATTAGAATATTTTTATAGTGTAAATCTAAAGTCTATATGATTCTGCAACTATAAGGACAACAAGCAAAATCATCTTATTGTCTTGTAATGTTTTATCAAGTCTGTTCAGCGCTTTTAAACAGAGGTCCCGTATACAAACCCTCAGATTTGTGTTAAAACGCTGGCATGCTTGTGATTCCTTCAGGCTAAAGCACTAACTCTAGGTGCATGTACTATCTTAGCTATGTTTTATCTGGGGGCAGTTGATCGGGTAAAGACTGGAGGCAGGACAGAAGCCAGACATCATGTCCTGCCTATTAGCTCCACACTGCCAGGCTCATCTATCTTTATTGGTCATCCATTAGCCTGCATTAAAGGGAGACACGGGATAATAGCAGTAATGATGCTGATGATGGAATTAGACTGCGGGTACACACGTCATCATTGCAGTGCTGCGCCTAGAATCACAAAGAGTTCCCACAGTATGGACAGATAAGACAAACGACCTGCTGCAGCTCATATAAAAGCACAGGCGCGCGATAGAAACACACAGAACAAGATGAGGACTCGAAATCAAGTTGAAATATACAGTAACTGTGGATTTTGCAGCACAGAGTCAGCTGATCTGAAGGCAGCCAGCGTGGCAGGCTGCAGGAAGCACAGATGCTGGTACAGGTGTCTGCGTGATAACTCCATGTAGGACTGCCAGCCTGAGCAGCAGCAAAGTGACAACGCTGGGCATTAGGCGGACGGGACAGAGGGATCATTAATGCACCTTTCTGGAAACAAGCTACGATCGGGAAATCACAGGGTAAAATGAAGATATGCATGTCTGGTTCCCAGATGATGGATCCAGAGCGGGATAAATGTCTCTCATAGGCAGCATCCATCATGAATGTTTACAGTCCAGGCTAATGCTGTTTTCCTGTTTTGTTTGTAGGAACCTCACTAGTCCTTCTCTTAATATGCCACTTAATTTGCTCTGCTAATCAACCATGAAGAAGGCATTCACCAATTTAGAAAGTGATAGTCCATGAAATGAACAGCACAGGCTCATACACGCCACATACTAATGCTTCAGGGCCTGAAGACAGACCTTTAAGACAGACAGAACGAACGGACACGCACGCACGCACGCACGCACGCACGCACGCACGCACGCACGCACGCACCTTTCTGTGAATACAGCCTTCATTAAGCATGTAGAATGGTATCAGCGCTGGCCCTACGCTCATGCTGTGATCCACCCGTAAGACACGGATCTTCTTCATAAGGAACATAATGACCAGCAGATACTGATCATATTTCATCAGCAGTCAATTCCAGTTCATTAGGGCCGCTCTCCCTCCTGATGCGGACCTTTATTGATCCTGCCGGTGTCACCAGATTGTTATTCTCCACTAACTAGATAGGGAACCCACACAATTCTAATTGATAGAGTGGCAAAAACAGGTGAAAAGAGTGAATTTTGCCCCATTTGTGTGGGAGCGGCTGCCGACACTTTGCCCTTTCTGCATCTGCATCAAATGTCAGACATGACACAGAAAATCCTAAAAGTATCAAGGCCGACTCCGGGTTTCAGTGAGAATTTTTCTTATTCCTCTAATACCTTTTCCACCGTCTCCTCTCTTCTAATCTCTACTTATCTGGCAGCCAGGTGAGCTGCAGCACATGGCTGGTGGGCAGGCTTTGGTCTGTGGGAATACAGCTCATCTTAATGGTATTTCTCCCCCTTTCCTTCACTTCCCTTTGCTTCTCTTACCCTTTCCTCCAGGGCGGCTGTCAGACAGAGACAGAGGCAGCCAGTGAACTTCTCATTGCTGCTGCAGCTGACAGCAGGGAGCCGCTGGGATTGGACGAGCGGCCACAGCCGCCCATCATGCACAGGGGCAGCCTGGCTCACAGGTGTACAGCATCTGACAGATAATGGCCGATAAAACCCGGGCCAAGCAGCAGCTTGTGGGTCGCTAGGGAATGGTAGGGGGGGGGAAACGGGGGCAGACTGAGGGGCGAAGGGCTCCGACAACTAGTAGCCTTTACTTAACCACAGACCAGCCGGACACAGACCCCCACCCACACACAGCGGTGAAGGACAGACAAGGTCATAGGCTTCAAATCTCCTCAGAATTATTCCTGCAGCTCGGTCCACACCTGGAGGAGGTTGAGGCTGATTCTGAGCTAAACACAAAGTGTCGGTGCAGCTGCTCTGTTCAAAAAAGCAGAGCACAGCAGCCATCTCATGTCTAACGTCCTTATTATTTACTGTATGTTCTACTTTCTGTTGAAAGAGCTCAATTAAACATCTACTTGCCACTGTCTTGTCAAATCTGAGCAATGCGTAACTTTGCCTCAGGGGAGAAAAATAAACACAAAACATCCCCCAACCCACATATTTCAGCGGGGACAGACAAACGCTTCCAAGGATTTCTGCGTTGGCTATGAAAAAGTATGTCACATGTCATGCGTCTCCTCTGCCGTCCACGAGCAGGATGCTACAGGAGCTGATGTGACAATGGGAAGCGCAGCCTATCTCTCACCGCTGAGACACATTGAGCTCCGTGGAGGCAAAAGCAGTCAAGACAAATCTGGCAATCAGCTGCTGCGTGGTCTCAGACGCAGGCTGACAGTCCACCTCTGTTCCCACTGAGCTGTCGCCGCTGAGGAACAGGAAAGCAGATTTTAAAGCTTCAATAGACAAGAGCTTCAATGGACACGTGCATGGGATTAGAAGACGAACAATTATGACCAAAATGTGATATTCTGCTTAAAACTATGATAAACAGTAGTTTTATGACACACTACTGGAAGCATTGTTACAGTACTTCAGTAACAGTAACATGTCTTCAGTACGGTTGTAATTGGCTTGTTGATGCGTTGAAACAGACTCTGAAAATCCATCTGTATCATTCCTTGATCTCCAATAGAGGTCAGTACAAAGTCACACACTCATGCAGGAGAGGCAGAGTTCTAAAATGGAGAAAGTCTGAAGTTGAAAGTTGAAGTCGTGAGAGAAGGTCTGTGGACGCTGCAGCTGAACCTGTGAAATGGCATCAATAATGCATAACAATTTTATTTATGCGAACAGCCCTCTACATACAATTACAGCCTGCGGGCGCACAGATCTGACAGAGGGACTGACAAAACGCAGGAAAAGTTGATGGCCTTTACTGCAGCAGCAAAGTATCTTCAGGCAACGCATACAGACATACACTGTATTTTGACAGGCTGGGGAATACTCTGTGATGAACTATTTAGCAGCGTGACAAGTTATCGTTACTCCTGGTAAAGTATCCATGTGGCTGCAGACGTACTGTATGTGCTGTAAAGTTTAGGATCCTATAGGCTCAGAGGCAAAGGAGATGGAATAGGGCTCGAGCAACACAGATATAGCAGTTGTTTAGAGAGACAAGGTCCTGTCACACACACACACACACACACACACACACACACACACACACACGGTCCCAGAAACTCAATCCACCAGCCATAACACGGAGACAGAGTGGCATCAACCTCTATTATCTAGTCCCTATGCTGCTAACACAAAAGGCTCCCTGGAACAAAAATCCAATCAGTCCTCTCTAGGAGGATTTGCTCCACAGCAGTGCTCAGCAACACTGGTGGCTGTGCTAGCGACAAAGAAATAATCTCAGAGCCCACAGCCTGTTCACAGCCTGTTTACTGCCTCCGTCACTTTGCCCTTTTAGAAGGAAGACAGACACAGTCTCCACTTCTGTTGTCATTTACTGTCCTCTGCATTTAACACAGACTCTCCCTCCGCTTCTGCATGCAGAAACATGAAACGCATGCCTGACTGTGTGTACGGGGCGTGAAATTATAGTATTTATGACAGAAAATATTTATTCAAAACATTAGTAACATGACAGAAAAGTAACCTTCAGGCATATTGAATTGAAGTCATTATTTAATGACAAATATTTTCCAAATCCCTTCCATATGATGCTTCCCCTTCCACCCTCCCTTATGAATCCTATCTCTCACAAAGCTCCATTCTTTGTCCGCTAAATTATCGCACTCGTTCTCCATTCATTAGCATGCTGCTGCTTCTTTAGCCACGCTGCTGAGAAGCCTTCAGCAAAATCAACTGGAAAATACTCAATCTGAGAAGGCCGGCGCGCTCCTCTCCTCCCTCCCATCCTTTATCTCATTCTTTGTTTGTCTTATGTGTTTTTTTTTACCACATCAAAATGGAAGCATAGTTCCACATAATGAAAAGAACCAAGATAAAATATGCAAATTCCCAGAGAAAGAATATAATTAGGGCAATAATAGGAAGTGTTGTTTTCAGAGCTGCTCATTTACACAAAGGCCTAATAGTATTTTTTTAAATAATGTCATTTCCTTTTTTCCTCTTTCAAGGAGCAAAGTCCTGTGCTCCATTAAAAACAAATGTCTGTAGCTCTAAAGTCTGAAAGTCAACTAAGCTTACATCAAGCCATCAAGAGATGTCTTTGAGCCCACGTGTGCAGGCCTGGAACCGCACAGGACAGAGCAGAGTTAGTTCAGAGAATAAAATACTGGACATTTGTAAGTAGCCTTAATGAATAAATGGGAGGAAATAAGATTCTTATTTTCCATCCTATCTCTGAGGGGGACTGGTTTGGTAGATCAGCTAATGAAAGTCTGCACAGTAACCGAAAAGGGGGGTAGGAAAAGTATAAATAAAGAGCCACGATGCTCCTTTTTTAAAGTGGAACTGATACCAACACACAAGAGTTTAAACATAGTTCATGTAAATCATGAAGCACACATTTCATCAGATTTAGAGGCAGCAGGGAAACTCTTAGCAGCGCCAATTTCACAACCACACTCCAGGAGAGCTATTTGCGAAACGATCAAGAAAGAATACATCATATTTGAAACAATAGCACCACCACAACACTCATAAATACAAATCACTAAACTGTTGAACAGCTGCCCGGAGACTTTCATCTGGAGCCACGTAAGCCATTAAATGGCTAAGAGAAGGCTTGGCTGTCGCATTGCTGCAAATGAGAGAAAACCCCGTTGACCCCACATTCATGCTGCACACAATTCAGTTTGATGTGATCCTTAACTTATTCTGCTTTGTTCTGATGCACGGCATTCAAACAGGGAGCCGCTGTAGATGATGGAGAGAAAGACCTGCTGCGATCCTACACTTAAAAAAAGTTAAAGTTTGACTATTATTCATTGACTGTACATTTACGGTCAGTTTCTGAGGCTCGTCATATTTAACTGAATGAATGTGTGCGGCAGGTTGCTGCAGACTGAGCTTCTTGCATTGACTCACTATCAACGGCAAACCAATTTCCACGGCTCCTTTTTTTCCTAATGGTGTGTTTGTTTTATTAACTGCTGCTGCTCCTGGCAAACTGAGTTTAAGCCACTTTAAGTGTCACTGTGGTAAGAAACTGGTTTCCATGTTCCACTGTATGGACGTGTATGTGAAGTCTTAAAAAGCTTTCATCAGTCTATTTTAAGCACATACAGTAGGATGTAATGGATCTAATTTTATGATGCTTTGATCAAATAAATTAGGTTCTTTTTAGATTTGCTGGTTCCATTATTTGCCCCTTTCTCCAGGTGTGGGCTATTTTTCTGCAGTATTTGCTCAGTCAAATTATGTTTTTAATGTTCTTCACAGAATATTAACTAAGGTTAATGAGTATCAGAGCTAAATAAACACACACACACACACACACACACACACACACACACACACAAACACACACACACACACACGGACATGATAGGAGAGGGACTTCTAGATAAAACCAATTATTTCAAATTGTAAAATGAGGTTTGTTCAACTTTCATGTCCAGGATTTGAATTCTGTTTGCATTCAAAGCATTAGGATCATACCTTTAAGCAGCTGCCTTTCACAGTCATACAGTAGCTCATTACTATGTAAAATAAAAAAAAATTAAGCTGAGATTATCAATATTAGCAGCTGACTGTGGAACATGTGACCTCTGGCACTTTAAAATATGCACAGTGCCTAGATAGAGCGAAAAGAAACAACATGTATCAGTAGAGGCAAACTAACAAAGACCATTCTATTCTGCTGTGACAGAATCAGCGAGGAAATGAAGATTCAAAGAGGGAAATGATAGACGGGAAAGAAAGTGAGCGGAGATCTGCGAACTGTCTATTATCTCTATGCTGCTTCATTGTTTAGCCTCACACACACACACACACACACACACACACACACACACACACACACACACACACACACACACACACACACACACACACACACACACACATGGCACATGCATCTGTGCACAAACCTAAAAGTGCATGCAAAACTACACAAAGATTTACACACAACAATTCTCTCAAATCTGCCCAGATCTCATGAATATGATTGACCTTTTTCCACTGTAATGCTGAGAGTGCAGAAAGGGGAAAGGAGAAACTAAACAGAGGCAAGCAGAGTTAATTTAGAACAACACATTATTGGACGCTGACTGCAGATATGGAAAAGGACAATCTAATCGATAAGCCCAAAGAATGACAACGGCTCCTCAAATCAATGTCTGCACCCCATTTTCTCACTGTGAAAAGACAAAGGCTTCGGTGCGGGTGTTGTTGTTGCTCCGTACATGCGTGTGTGTGTACCTGAACGCTGCTGTGGTGGAACAGTTGCCAGGACTAATCATTATTTAGTTGTGGCGAGGCTGGAAAGGTCAGCAGTCTGAAATGTCAGGCTGTGTTCAACAGGAGCCAGATGCAGTCGTGCGCTGCTCAAGTGTCCAATTAAAGAGGGGCCGAGTGAGGTTTGAGTGGGTCTGCGTGTGGGGGTGCATGTGTGTGAAATAGGAAAGACGCAGACGAGATAGCTGCTGTTTTAATTTTTTTCTGTGCATATACTGAAGCTATATATTTGAAGTACTCGCACTTGATTACTTGTGTGAATGTTTTTTCAGAGCAGCTAATGAATGCCATCAGAAACGCAGGCCGACAGAGCAGCGGGGCAGAGTCCTCATCAGATGTCTCTCGCTCTCTCTCTCTCTCTCTCTCTCACAGCACGTTATGAAGTCACTTGAGCCTATTAGTTTGTTCACACCCTGTGATTCTCCCTGCTGTCCACGTACAAAGACGAGGCGGCGAGAGATGAGCGGAGGGAGGAGAGAAAAGGAAGCGGCGCAAAAACAAAAAGGGGGAAGAAACAAGAGGACAAAGGCGACGCGGTGAAAAGACAGAGCTAATAAATAACAGCTGATAACGAGAGCTGCTCAAATGAGTAGAGGAATAAAGCAGAGATGGAGGCAGTTGAGAGGATCAGGGAAAGAACAGAGCACAAACTCCTTCAATTGGCAGAGAGAAGGAGATGGTGTCCTGCCTGTGTTTCCCTATCTGAATTACTCATCTGAAAGCCTCGCCCGCTCTTCATACAGCCATCATAATAACCTTCACCATGTTCAGCGTGTGTGTGTGTGTGTGTGTGTGTGTGTGTGTGTGTGTGTGTGTGTGTGTGTGTGTGTGTGTGTGTGTGTGTGTGTGTGTGTGTGTGTGTGTGTGTGTGTGTGTGTACGTCTGGGCCCCTACTGTGAATAGTAATAAGCAGCAGGGCAGGATAAAATATGTCGGCTAAGTTAAGAATATAATAGACTCCCCTTCAAGGCCAAACGTAAAAACAGCCTGAATAATGACCTGCAATAATGTACACAGCTCTACGCTGAGCTCTGCACCGGTCAGAGGACCAATCCTTTCAGTGAGAAAGAACCTGGAGCTGTTTCACTCCAAAAGAGAGCAGTTCCACTGAGAAGTGAAACATAGAAGTTAACTCAGAGTTCCCCCGCGACAAATCACCAAAATGTTCAGCTCAGACACCTGAAAGTAAGGCTTTTAAATGGATGGAGCGGCAAAAAGGACACTTGACTATGAATGCTATATAATCTTTTGACAAACGCGCGTGCTTCTGGTCATTTCTGGTTGTCCTCTGTCAAACCGGGTCGCTCCGGGACGAGTCCCGGCTCTGCCGTTACGGTTGGAGCTAAATGAACACGGCGCCTACGAGACTCACGCTCGCATTATTCTAATCAAAGCGCATTAGATCATCCAGATCCTTTCCACATATGGGTCTCTGTATCCTCCTCCATCTCCACCTGTTTCTCCTGACCCGTTTTTTTCAGATTTCTCCTCCTTCTCCATCTCGGTGGATCCCTCATTCTCACAGCTGCCTCTCTGAGACAGGCGCAGACTTCAGTGCAGGTACTTGGTGACATATTTCCATTCAGTCAGACTTGGAGCACCATATGTGTGCCTGACTGCCGCACTCTATAACGTTGAGCTGCATGTTAGATACACTTCAACCTAATTAACACAACTGTGCCCATATTTTAAATGTCATTCACAAACAGGCAATAAAATAAAAATGAAACCTCAACTTTGTTGTTGTGCCCTTTAAACCATTCCTGAACCTTTGTTGCATCATATGGTGAGATACAGCTCATACAGTACTGTCATGTGTAGCCATGCTTAGGTACTGTATGTGGTACAGTACAGTATGTAACATCCATGTCCGGGTTTCCCAGCAGAACCTTGAACCAAAGCATCACCTGCCTTGGTCTGCATCCTTCCCACAGTCGTCATTTCGGCATTTATTGCATCACATTCAGGCAAATTACAATAACTTGATTGATATTGTCTTGACTGTACATTAGGATTTGCATTGGAGAAGAACACAGCTTTGTACTGTATGGGAGACCAGTTTAATGTCCTGGTGATGTGTTGGGGGTTGAGAGGGGAGTAAAGCTCAATCAGGGACTTACCAGAGTTGGTGATGGTTAACAAATCCAGACGTCGTTGTTGCTGAAAGAACCAGAGAAAAGAAGTCAACACATTCTTTATAACTGTCATCACTTCTCATAAATAATAATGCCACATATCTCTAAATTGAAGAAAGGCTCTTGAAATATATATACACCAAATGTCTTAACTCTTGACTCAGTGGTACTTTCGGTAAGCTTAAATTGATGTATGGTGATTTCTACTTTACAGACTAAAGTACTTCCTTCAACATTTGTGTGAGTATGACCTTTGAAAGAATGTGCAATTTTACACTTGATGTCTCCAGAGGCTGAGGAGAGTAAAGGAGGCACTGTAGTAGTCAGGTGCACTTCTCTTTAAACCGCTCTCTACACACACACACACACACACACACACACACACACACACACACACACACACACACACACACACACACACACACACACACACACTGCAGTAATCAACACTTACCCTCCTTATATATCAGTCCCTCAGGAAAGGAGAGTTACATGTCTGAGGAAAGTGCTTCACACTCACATACTGTACATGTGGCTGAACGAGGCCCACTGTACACTCATAGGTCATAGTCAAAACCAGCTTTTAGGCCCAGATTTCACCACTCTTATTAATATTCAGCTACTGAGTGGAATAAGCAAAGAGACTCTCAGAACACACTTACTCTCTATCCGCATACATTGCTGCTCCGAGTGGATCCCTCTAAAAGGCTACTACATGTAAACACTTAGTATTTATTCCCTCACTCTGAGGGATTTTTAATAAACAATAAGTGGAGGAGGTTCAACGAGTGCAGAGAGGGAAAAAGTTTCAATACCACAAGTAAGGAGCCAAACACAAGAGTCACGCTACCCTTTACACATCACTCAGGATGAAAACTGTCAGAGAAGTGTTTATGAGGAATGTAATGAGGAAGAAAACATGCTAGGTCATAGGACTGTGTGCTACTTTAGATTACTCTGCTTTCAGGACAGCATTCCTACAATCTGAGAAAATTTAAAAAATGACTCATGAAAACTGTAGAATGTGCTGAATAAAGAGTCTGCTTCAATTACTGTAGGTGACATGAAATTGGATAAATATTGCACTACTAATGCAATAGCTCTTCATTCATGAATAATCACTTTAATCACTTATTTTTTTATTAACATTTCACGTGTCTTACTAAAGCAAGCACTTTGTTTTCACGGTGAAACACAGCTGGTATACTTTTGAGTTCACCCGAGACAGTGGAAATTCTCAGAGTGGAGAGGCTGTTGTGAGGCCCTTAAAGAGGGAGTTGAGATTTCAGTCAAGTACTGAAGGGAGTGAAGGATGCTTGTGTCTGCACTGATGAGGGAAGGTCATACCAGCGTTCAGGAGTCACAAAAAGGGAAAGTAATTCATAACCCTTGCTGCATGAAATGCAGCTGCCTGTACACAACAATTCCCCAAAGGCAGCGGTAAAAATCAAAACCACTGAACACGTTTAGTTTCAGTGCGAAACAGATTTATTGCCACAAGAATCTCCTCGTGTACAAACACAGTGCTCCCCTCAAAAAGCGTGACGGTGTGAATAAGCACAGATCAGCAGCAGAGGTCGCGTAGATGACGCAGACGAGCTGAGATCACACAGCGCTTCACCTGCACCCTCATTTCACAGCAAACCTGCAGCTTTCAGACGGGGATCCACGGCCGGCGCACACGCTGTTACCACCACCCACGGAAGAAACGGAGCTGCAGCACCAACCAGGGACAGCAGGGAGGGAGCATCCCAGGGGGATAAGACCCTGATTACACTGAACTACACTGCAGAATGAGGAGGTGAGCCAATCCAACAATATCCAGTTGCTCACTGTTCTTAATATCTCTATTCCTTCCATGTCTTTGTCAGTGGAAGTCAATCTCTCGTGAAAACTACTACAGATAGAAAATATCAACAGTCATCTGCTAATCTTTTGGAAAACATACTTTTTATTATTAGGTGAGACTGAATTATCACTGTGCAGCACCCTCTACTGGGTCTCCAGGTTTCTGCAAGTGAACAAGTACTAGAGCATCATGTGAGCATAAATATGAGTGGCAGTAATCATATTCACACACACTGTGCAGTAGATCTGCATTAATAACATTAATTATCTCTTTCATTTTAAAATATCATTCAGGTGGGTTTCTTCTGAACTGAAGGACTGAAGATGCCTTTGGGATGAGAGGGGAATCATTCTGGGACAATGCTTTGAAATCTACTCTCAAACCAACGAGAATGTCATTGTCCCACTCGCAACCACACTCTGACACACACACACACACACACACACACACACACACACACACACACACACACACACACACACACACACACACACACACACACACACACACACACACAATAAGTGAATGTGTAAGCAGCAGATGAAAAGTGGTGGCACCCCGCAGCCTGCCAGTATGTACAGAGAGATAATGAATCTGTGGTGGAGAATTACAACACGCCGCCACTGTGCTCGCTTCCCACTGCTTTTGTTAGGCCCTAACATGGATAAGGTGCTTAGTGTTCCTTAGGAGAGGGAGAGAGACCAACAGGCACACGCACAATGAGAGGGAGCGGGGCGAACCTGACACACAGAGAATTACATTAGTGAAAGCATTTTAGGGCAGAAAATGGGATTGAATTAATCTTTATCAAACACAGCCAAGAGCAGGGGGATCAGAGTGGATGGTCACTGCAGGCCCGCTGCCACAAAACAAGCACACGTTAGAAGCCAGGAATGTTTATCACTAAAGATTGATTAGAATCTCTTCACCCATACAAACTCCTTCAGTAGTTGCTAAAAGGGCTCAGAATTAACATTCCTCTCACTGTAACTGTCCCAAAACATGTAATAGAAATTCAGGCTGTCTCACTGATAGTTTATTATTGATGGAGGCTGCACAGCTAAACTAAAGCAGAGGAGAGGTTTGAGATGATGTGCTCCTTAGTTTCAATAGGACATTTATTGTGCGTCTTGCTACTGATTTTCCCAATATTTCAGGTGTTTCACCTTCTTAATTGTCATTTCATTGGCCACTAAGACAGTAGGACCACCATATATACACAAACTGTGCTAATCAGACTGCCCTGTAAGCACCTGTTAAAAGCTCCATGAAGGATGAATCAATATTTGCTAAAATACACTGCCTGGCCTATAGTGGTTTACCAAAGATTAATCTAGACGGGTGTGTTATTAGGTCAGAACACAAGGAAGCAGTTGGGAGCCAAAGGTGACGGCCACTCCAGCTGTCATGGAAGCTCAGCCAGTCAGCGTGGACTCTGGGGCTCTGCTGCTCGCGGCAGAGTCAACAATATAGACCCGCAGACTAGCTACTGTGTGATATGAGAACATGATTAAGTTTTATTTTTGAACTGGTCCATTTGCCCACATCAGTCTTTTATTATGATGTTTAATGGGAGCAGCTCAAATAATGTTCGATTTTTACCTCTATGTCTGAAGTAAATACAGTCTCATACAAATATTTAAATTCTGAGTAAAAGACAATTAACTCACTTTGTGTCTTTATCAGATTATTTTATTAGTTTCTATAAGTGTGACTTGTATACTACTAAAAAACGAATACTTCTAATAATTTAAATGACAGTCACAGCATCACCCCTGGAAAAACATACAACGTTCTTCTCAGTATAAATAGGGTCACCAGGATTCATCATCAGGCTGGGACACTGGGCTAATCTGGCCAGGAGAACGAATGAGGTCAAATTAAGTGACAGCAGCGGGAAAACCATTAATGTACTAAACCCCTACTTTATGACTAAATTAAATATTCATGCACAATCTACCCAAAACCCATTTGCCAATATTTCAGAATTTACTTTTCATATTTGCTGATTGTTATCACGCAGAAAAGAGAGAGCGTGGAAATGGAAGGGGAGAAGAGACAGAGCAGTGGATTGGGAGCGGTGGGGGGTGGGGTGTATCCCAGCCATCATTTTGTAGCTCATTTCAAATTAATTTAAAGTCAATACGGCTAAATTACACTGCCACAGCCACCGTACCACTACTTACACAATATTCAGCTCATTGTGAAAAAGCAATGTGCTGCAGCTGTCATGAAAATACTGACTTTTAATTTAGGAATTCATAAACATAACACCACTATTAATAATCATACTCATTTATTACCATTTATTTTTTACTGATATTAACCCAGTGTAGTGGAACCTATTTATAACTTTCTTATAAAGGTTAAATGTCTAACAGTTGACGGCTGCTAGTAGATCCAGCACATTTTAGGGCCAGCAGCCAGTCCTACTGTTGTCTCCTCTTAACCCACAAACACACAAACGTCCCCAGTAACACGCAGCTGACGGCCGACGCGGTCGTAAAAAAGAGAATGGTTGTCAACATTATGAGTCATCGCTCATATTTCTCTGGTTTTCTCATCTCTGCTCCCTTTCCTGGCTTATCACCTCAGCTGAGTCACTAACACACACACACACAACACACACACACACACACACACCACACACACACACCACACACACACACACACACACACACACACACGAGCAAAGAGGGGGACCTGCTGCACTCGCCTGCCTGTGTGTCTAACTGTGTCTTAGTCATCGTCCTTTAGCAATAAAACAGGGGCAGGTGAGGTAAGAATGAGCTAATGGGAAGAGTTTGTGCTACGTTTGGGTGTGACTGTCTGGATCAGACAAGAACTGAGAAAACTGAGGTAATAAAAGGATTTACTGTAAATGGATCCAAACAAGAGTAATACAAATGACAGGGTGCAATAAATGACCCGTCCAGAAGCAAGAAAACCTGAAATAAGATACAGAAGAACCAGGACAGAGGCAAAAATAAAACAAACCCAAGTACACGACAATGAGGTTGAGTAAAAGAAGTGAAAGAGGCCAAAAACAAGAGCAAAAAAACATGGACCAGGCTGGAAGCAGACAGTAAACACAAGACTTCATCTATGAATCACTGTACAATACAACAAGACACAAAGAACCAGGAAACAGGAGGGGTGTACATGTATGTGAAGCAATGATGTGCCAATGAAGCAGGAGAGGAAAGACAAACAGGACAAATGAGTGAAGCCAGATGAGACAGTATGTAAAAGAAGGGGAGTGCGTGACGTTAGAAAAGACGTACGCGTTATCACAGAAACGTGACCGCGGCTCTGTTTGCACGACGGCGTCGGTGATGTGTGCCGTGATGCCGAGAAGGGAAGCGAGCGGACAGACAGACAGACAGACAGACAGACAGACAGACAGACAGACAGACAGACACACAGACAGACAGACAGACAGACAGACAGACACACACACACACAGACACACACACACACACAGACACACACACACACACACACACACACACAGACAGACAGACAGACAGACAGACAGACAGACAGACAGACAGACAGACAGACAGACAGACAGACAGACAGACAGACACAGACACACACACACACACACACACACACACACACACACACACACACACAGCACACACACCACACACCAGCACACACACACACACACACACACACACACACACACACACAGACAGACAGACAGACACAGACAGACAGACAGACAGACACACAGACAGACAGACACACAGACAGACAGACACACAGACAGACAGACAGACAGACACACAGACAGACAGACAGACAGACAGACAGACAGACAGACAGACAGACAGACACAGACACACAGACACAGACACACACACACACACACACACACACACACACACACACACACACACAGACAGACAGAGACAGACAGACAGACAGACAGACAGACAGACAGACAGACAGACAGACAGACAGACAGACAGAGAGCAGGGCTTTGTTGCGTGACCAGGAGCCCTCGGTTAAAAATACAACAAACCAAATAAAAGATTCATTCCTTGGGAGAGCAGCGAGCAGCGTCCCGCAGAGCAGAGGGAGGGACGGCCGCGCCGCCTGCACAGGATGCACGGTCCTCCCGCTGCCGCCGTTATTGCATCCGTCCAGCGCCGCAGCGGCTGCAGTAATCTGATAATGCACGCGGGCCGATGAAAACGCGGCTCACGCTGACACATGAATATGCAAGTACAGGAAACACACATGGAGCATGTATAGGCCACATAGACAGGCGCCGCCTTCTCATAAAAAAAACTGATCCAATTCAATCTTAATTTCATTCATTATTCATGAAAAGCCAGGAAACCCCACAGGTCAGAGATAACCTGTCACATCTGGATTCCAAAAGAGGACTGAGTCTAATCTAAAACACCGCGTTAGATCCCTAAAATACTGACATGGGAATATGAACCTAAGCTAAGCCTGTAAATACCCAGCTCACCACCTACACACAAGCATGTCTCCATTATGGGTTTCCCCACAGGAGTTTGTCTGGACACGGACTAGGACATAAAGGCAGACCTTGAAAGTGTAGGTGCAAATCAGATTACTGACGGTAGGTGGGTAATAAGCACACAAATGCACAAAGGCTCTGCCAGGAAACGAGTGTCTCATCACTAGACCTGGTAGAAGTCTAGAGAAGAACACGTCCTGAGGTGGAGAACTGGGTCCACCACGACCGGCCCCTGATCCCCGTCCTCAGAGACGGGACGCTTCATACTGTACACCACAACCTCCAGAGTCCAGGGAGGTCTTTACCTTTTCTACTACCCAGGATCCTTTGCACCGGGTGAACGCTTCACTAGATTCTCCCCAGTTAACACTCTACTGTAGACATGACACCACCAACAAATGTGAAGACTGAATATTTGTTATGACATCATGATATCAATCATGCAGAATCACTGCTTATCACTGAGCAGTGTGTGTGTGTGTGTGTGTACAGTATGCACACTACTGTAATACAGTAGGTAAGCTACAGTTAGAAGCCTTGCTGAGTCAAGAGTTCCCTTTGTGACCTCGCAAACAATCAATGGCAGCGTCTTGACACCGTGGCTCCGTCAATGACTGGAGGACGCCCACGGCATACTCGATGCCACCACCTTACGATTGCACTCAGAAACAGAAGGACTCTGTCCTGTCATCGTTTCCCCGTCGGGCTGTGATTGACCCCTGCCCAATGGAGTGCAGGGGTATGACCTGGTATTTACCAGAGAAATGCCGATCAATGGCCTCCTACTAGCAGGCGTGCGATGAGGACAACCCCACAGCAGCTGGGGAGCAGGGCTCCAGGCACGGCTCCATCAACAGACTTGGTTTACTGCTGAATCACCTGCTTAATACGTATTTTACTCGTCCAGAATCTGTTTCCTGGACTCTACTGCTTCCTTTTTTCCTTCAGTGCGCTGATGGCTTCGTTTGAATAGGGTCCACTGCTGTGAGAGGAGTAATCCATGTGAAACTACTATATTAATGCTACTGTATTATCAGTGGAACAATGGTGTGAGGGGATGTTGGTCTCCTGCATGTGGATGGCTTTAAAAAAAACGGTGTCCTTCAGACAAGTTTAGGAGCGCTAGCGTTTCGTTTTATTACAGTGTGGTCTTTTCTACTGTGTAGTAAAAGGTTTTATCTCCAGGAAACACTCCAATGTGAATGGTATAGTGGAAAATCCACCTTGGTTTCATAGTCTTATATTTCCATCATTTTCTGTTAGTGGTCTTCAATCAACTGTGAGAGATGTGGAAATGAAACTGAGACTCCTCCATATGGGACTTGAAGCTCTTTCTCTTTGATGTTAACAAACAGCCAAAGTTTTAGTGGGTGAAACTGAAACTTGTGCCGGAGCACAGCAGTAAAGTTACGTATTGACTTGCTGATCTCTCTGTCTTCACACCGACTCTATTGGAGTATCAATAGACAAGACGCAAGGTTGAAAAGTTCACCAATCTCTCCTCCGAGCCTAATTGGAGCTGAAGGTCAGGAGACGTGTATGTTCCTATTGGTTTATTGTCTTTATAGATCCAACGCCAGTGGTAAAAGTGTGTGTGCGCATGCTGTGAAACAATTCTCCTCTCTTGTGTCTTGCTGCCTTTTTCCATTTCAAACTCCCTCCATCCTTTATCTCATTCTTTGTTTCTTATGTGTTTTTTTTACCACATCAAAATGGAAGCATAGTTCCACTAATGAAAAAACCAAGATAAAATATGCAACTTCCCAGAGAAAGATATAATTAGGGCAATAATAGGAAGTTTTGTTTTCAGAGCTGCTCATTTACACAAAGGCCTAATAGTATTTTTTTAAATAATGTCATTTCTTTTTTCCTCTTTCAAGGAGCAAAGTCCTGTGCTCCATTAAAAACAATGTCTGTAGCTCTAAAGTCTGAAAGTCAACTAAGCTTACATCAGCCATCAAGAGATGTCTTTGAGCCCACGTGTTGCAGGCCTGGAACCGCACAGGACAGAGCAGAGTTAGTTCAGAGAATAAAATCGGACATTTGTAAGTAGCCTTAATGAATAAATGGAGGAAATAAGATTCTTATTTTCCATCCTATCCTGAGGGGGACTGGTTTGGTAGATCAGCTAATGAAAGTCTCGCACGTAACCGAAAGGGGGGTAGGAAAAGTATAAATAAGAGCCACGATGCTCCTTTTTTAAGTGGAACTGATACCAACACCAAAAGTTTAAACATAGTTCTGTAAATCAGAAGCACACATTTCATCAGATTTAGAGGCAGCAGGGAAACTCTTAGCAGCGCCAATTTCACAACCACACTCCAGAGAGCTATTTGCAAACGATCAAGAAGAATACATCATATTTGAAACAATAGCACCACCACAACACTCATAAATACAAATCACTAAACTGTTGAACAGCTGCCCGGAGACTTTTCATCTGGAGCCACGTAAGCCATTAAATGCTAAGAAAGGCTTGGCTGTCGCATTGCGCAAATGAGAGAAAACCCCGTTGACCCCACATTCATGCTGCACACAATTCGTTTGATGTGATTCTTAACTTATTCTGCTTTGTTTGATGCACGGCATTCAAACAGGAGCCGCTGTAGAGATGGAGAGAAGACCTGCTGCGATCTTACACTTAAAAAAGTTAAAGTTTGACTATTATTCATTGACTGTACATTTACGGTCAGTTTCTGAGGCTCGTCATATTTAACTGAATGAATGTGTGCGCAGGTTTGCTGCAGACTGAGTCTCTTGCATTGACTCACTATCAACGGCAACCAATTTCCACGCTCCTTTTTTTCCTAATGGGTGTGTTTGTTTTATTAACTGCTGCTGCTCCTGCAAACTGAGTTTAAGCCACTTTAAGTGTCACCGTGGTAAGAAACTGGTTTCCATGTTCCACTGTATGTATGGACGTGTATGTGAAGTCTTTAAAAAGCTTTCATAGTCTATTTTAAGCACATACAGTAGGATGTAATGGATCTAATTTTTGATGCTTTGATCAAATAAATTAGGTTCTTTTTAGATTTGCTGGTTCCATTATTTGCCCCTTTCTCCAGGTGTTGGCTATTTTTCTGCAGTATTTGCTCAGTCAAATTATGTTTTTTAATGTTCTTCACAGAATATTAACTAAGGTTAATGAGTATCAGAGTCTAAATAAACACACACACACACACACACACACACACACACACAAACACACACACACACACACACCGGACATGATGGAGAGGGACTTCTAGATAAAACCAATTATTTCAAATTGTAAAATGAGGTTTGCAACTTTCATGTCCAGGATTTGAATTCTGTTTGCATTCAAGCATTAGGATCATACCTTTAAGCAGCTGCCTTTCACCAGTCATACAGTAGCTCATTACTATGTAAAATAAAAAAAAATTAGGCTGAGTATTATCATATTAGCAGCTGACTGTGGAACATGTGACCTCTGGCACTTTAAAATATGCACAGTGCCTAGATGAGAGCGAAACGAAACAAATGTATCAGTTAGAGGCAAACTAACAAAGACCATTCTTCCTGCTGTGACAGAATCAGCGAGGAAATGAAGATTCAAAGAGGGGAAATGATAGACGGGAAAGAAAGTGAGCGGAGATCTGCGAACTGTCTATTATCTCTATGCTGCTTCATTGTTTAGCCTCACACACACACACACACACACACCACACACACACACACACACACACCACACACACCCAACACACACACACACACACACAACACACACACACATGGCACATGCATCTGTGCACAAACTAAGTGCATGCAAAACTACACAAATATTTACACACAACACAATTCTCTCAAAATCTGCCCCAATCTCATTATGATTGACCTTTTTCACTGTAATGCTGAGAGTGCAGAAAGGGGAAGGAGAAAACTAAACAGAGGCAAGAGTTAATTTAGAAAACACATTATTGGACGCTGACTGCAGATATGGAAAAGACAATCTAATCGATAAGCCCAAAGAATGACAAACGCTCCTCAAATCAATGTCTGCCACCCCATTTCTCACTGTGAAAAGACAAAGGCTTCGGTGCGGGTGTGTTGTTGCTCCGTACATGCGTGTGTGTGTACCTGACGCTCTGTGGTGGAACAGTTGCCAGGACTAATCATTATTTAGTTGTGGCGAGGCTGGGAAGGTCATCAGTCTGAAATTCAGCTGTGTTCACAGGAGCCAGATGCAGTCGTGCGCTGCTCAAGTGTCCAATTAAAGAGGGGCCGAGTGAGGTTTGAGTGGGTCTGCGTGTGGGGGTGCATGTGTGTGAAATAGGAAAGACGCAGACGAGATAGCTGCTGTTTTAATTTTTTTTCTGTGCATATACTGAAGCTATATATTTGAAGTACTCGCACTTGATTACTTATGGAATGTTTTTTCAGAGCGCTAATGAATGCCATCAGAAACGCAGGCCGACAGAGCAGCGGGGCAGAGTCCTCATCAGATGTCTCTCGCTCTCTCTCTCTCTCTCTCTCTCACAGCACGTTATGAAGTCACTTGACCTATTAGTTTGTTCACACCCGTGATTCTCCCTGCTGTCCACGTACAAAGACAGGCGGCGAGAGATGAGCGGAGGGAGGAGAGAAAGGAAGCGGCGCAAAACAAAAGGGGAAGAAACAAGAGGACAAAGGCACGCGGTGAAAAGACAGAGCTAATAAATAACAGCTGATAACGAGAGCTGCCAAATGAGTAGAGGAATAAAGCAGAGATGGAGGCAGTTGAGAGGATCAGGGAAAGAACAGAGCACAACTCCTTCAATGGCAGAGAGAAGGAGATGGTGTCCTGCCTGTGTTTCCCTATCTGAATTACTCATCTGAAAGCCTCGCCCGCTCTCATACAAGCCATCATATAACCTTCACCATGTTCAGGCGTGTGTGTGGTGTGTGTGTGTGTGGTGTGTGTGTGTGTGTGTGGTGTGTGTGTGTCGTCGGGCCCCTACTGGTGAATAGTAATAAGCAGCAGGGCAGGATAAAATATTCGGCTTAGTTAAGAATATATAGACTCCCCTTCAAGGCCAAACGTAAAAACAGCCTGAATAATGACCTGCAATATGTAACACAGCTCTACGCTGAGCTCTGCACCGTCCAGGACCAATCCTTTCAGTAGAAGACCTGGAGCTGTTTCACTCCAAAAGAGCAGTTTCCACTGAGAAGTGAAACATAGAAGTTAACTCAGAGTTCCCCGCGACAATCACCAAAATGTTCAGCTCAGACACCTGAAAGTAAGGCTTTTAAATGGATGGAGCGGCAAAAAGGACACTTACTATGAATGCTATATAATCTTTTGACAAACGCGCGTGCTTCTGGTCATTTCTGGTTGTCCTCTGTCAAACCGGTCGCTCCGGGACGAGTCCCGGCTCTGCCGTTACGGTTGGAGCTAAATGAACACGGCGCCTACGAGACTCACCCGCTCGCATTATTCTAATCAAAGCGCATTAGATCATCCAGATCCTTCCACATATGGTCTCTGTATCCTCCTCCATCTCCACCTGTTTCTCCTGACCCGTTTTTTTCAGATTTCTCCTCCTTCTCTCCCTCTCATCTCTGTGGATCCCTCATTCTCACAGCTGCCTCCTGAGACAGGCAGACTTCAGTGCAGGTACTTGGTGACATATTTCCATTCAGTCAGACTTGGAGCACCATATGTGTGCCTGACTGCCGCACTCTATAACGTTGAGCTGCATGTTAGATACACTTCAAACCTAATTAACACAACTGTGCCCATATTTTAAATGTCATTCACAAACAGGCAATAAAATAAAATGAAACCTCAACTTTGTTGTTGTGCCCTTTAAACCATTCCTGAACCTTTGTGCATCATATGGTGAGATACAGCTCATACAGTACTGTCATGTGTAGCCATGCTTAGGTACTGTATGGGTACAGTACAGTATGTAACATCCATGTCCGGGTTTCCCAGCAGAACCTTGAACCAAAGCATCACCTGCCTTGGTCTGCATCCTTCCCACAGTCGTCATTCGGCATATTGCATCACATTCAGGCAAATTACAATAACTTGATTGATATTGTCTTGACGTACATTAGGATTTGCATTGGAGAAGAACCACGCTTGTACTGTATGGGAGACCAGTTTAATGTCCTGGTGATGTGTTGGGGGTTGAGAGGGGAGTAAAGCTCAATCAGGGACTTACCAAGTTGGTGATGGTAACAAATCCAGACGTCGTTGTTGCTGAAAGAACCAGAGAAAAAGTCAACACATTCTTTATAACTGTCATCACTTCTCATAAATAATAATGCCACATATCTCTAAATTGAAGAAGGCTCTTGAAATATATATACACCAAAATGTCTTAACTCTTGACTCAGTGGTACTTTCGGTAAGCTTAAATTGATGTATGGTGATTTCTACTTTACAGACTAAAGTACTTCTTCAAACATTTGTGTGAGTATGACCTTTGAAAGAATGTGCAATTTTACACTTGATGTCTCCAGAGGCTGAGGAGAGTAAAGGAGGCACTGTAGTAGTCAGGTGCACTTCCTCTTAAAACCGCTCTCTACACACCACACACACACACACCACACCACAACACAACACACCACCCACACACACACACACACACACACAACACACTGCATTAATCAACACTTACCCTCCTTATATATCAGTCCCTCAGAAAGGAGAGTTACATGTCTGAGGAAAGTGCTTCACACACTCACATACTGTAACTGTGGCTGAACGAGGCCCACTGTACACTCATAGGTCATAGTCAAAACCAGCTTTTAGGCCCAGATTTCACCACTCTTATTAATATTCAGCTACTGAGTGAAAAAGCAAAGAGACTCTCAGAAAACACCTTACTCTCTATCCGCATACATTGCTGCTCCGAGTGGATCCCTCTAAAAGGCTACTACATGTAAACACTTAGTATTTATTCCCTCACTCTGAGGGATTTTTAATAAACAATAAGTGGAGGAGGTTCAACGAGTGCAGAGGGAAAAAGTTTCAATACCACAAGATAAGGAGCCAAACACAAGAGTCACGCTACCCTTTACACATCACTCAGGATGAAAACTGTCGAGAAGTTGTTTATGAGGAATGTAATGAGAAGAAAACATGCTAGGTCATAGGACTGTGTGCTACTTTAGATTACTCTGCTTTCAGGACAGCATTCCTACAATCTGAGAACATTTTAAAAAAATGACTCATGAAAACTGTAGAATGTGCTGAATAAAGAGTCTGCTTCAATTACTGTAGGTGACATGAAATTGGATAAATATTGCACTACTAATGCAATAGCTCTTCATCACTGAATATCACTTTAATCACTTATTTTTTTATTAACATTTCACGTGTCTTACTAAGCAAGCACTTTGTTTTCACGGTGAAACACGCTGGTTATACTTTTGAGTTCACCCGAGCAGTGGAAATTTCTCAGAGTGGAAGGCTGTTGTGAGGCCTTAAAGAGGGAGTTGAGATTTCAGTCAAGTACGAAGGGAGTGAAGGATGCTTTGTCTGCACTGATGAGGGAAGGTCATACCAGCGTTCAGGAGTCACAAAAAGGGAAAGTAATTCTAACCCTTGCTGCATGAAATGCAGCTGCCTGTACACAACAATTCCCCAAAGGCAGCGGTAAAAATCAAACCACTACACGTTTAGTTCAGTGCGAAACAGATTTATTGCCACAAAATCTCCTCGGTTACACACGTTCTCCCCTCAAAAGCGTGACGGTGGAATAGCACAGATCAGCAGCAGAGGTCGCGTAGATGACGCAGACGAGCTGAGATCACACAGCGCTTCAACCTGCACCCTCATTTCACACACAAACCTGCAGCTTTCAGACGGGGATCCACGGCGGCCGGCCACACGCTTTACCACCACCCACGGAAGAAACGGAGCTGCAGCACCACCCAGGACAGCAGGGAGGGAGCATCCCAGGGGATAAGACCCTGATTACACTGAACCAACGGCAGAATGAGGAGGGTGAGCCAATCCAACAATATCCATCATTGCTCACTGTTCTTAATATCTCTATTCCTTCCACGCCTTTGTCAGTGGAAGTCAATCTCTCGTGAAAACTACTACAGATAGAAAATATCAACAGTCATCTGCTAATCTTTTGAAAACATACTTTTTTATTATTAGGTGAGACTGAATTACACTGTGCAGCACCCTCTACTGGGTCTCCAGTTTCTCGCAAGTGAACAGTACTAGAGCATCATGTAGCATAATTGAGTGGCAGTAATCATATTCACACACACTGTGCGTAGAATCTGCATTAATAACATTAATTATCTCTTTTCTTTAAAATATCATTCAGTGGTGTTTCTTCTGAACTGAAGGACTGAAGATGCCTTTGGGATGAGAGGGGAATCATCTGGGACATGCTTTGAAATCTACTCTCAAACCAACGAGAATGTCATTGTCCCACTCGCAACCACTCTGACACACACACACACACACACCACACACACACACACACCACACACACACACACCCACACACACACACCACACACACACACACACACACACACACACACACACAATAAGTGAATGTGTAACAGCAGATGAAAAGTGGTGCACCCCCGCAGCCTGCCAGTATGTACAGAGAGATAATGAATCTGTGGTGGAGAATTCAACACGCCGCCACTGTGCTCGCTTCCCACTGCTTTTGTTAGGCCCTAACTGGATAAGGTGCTTAGTGTTCCTTAGGAGAGGGAGAGAGACAACAGGCACACGCACAATGAGAGGGAGCGGGGCGAACCTGACACACAGAGAATTACATTAGTGAAAGCATTTTAGGGCAGAAAATGGGATGAATTAATTTTATCATTTATCAACAGCCAAGAGCAGGGGGATCAAGAGGATGGTCACTGCAGGCCCGCTGCAACAAACAAGCACAAGTTATGAAGCCAGGAATGTTTATCACTAAAGATTGATTAGAATCTCTTCACCCATACAAACTCCTTCAGTAGTTGCTAAAAGGGCTCAGAATTAACATTCCTCTCACTGTAACTGTCCCAAAACATGTAATAGAAAATTCAGGGCTGTCTCACTGATAGTTTATTATTGATGGAGGCTGCACAGCTAAACTAAAGCAGAGGAGAGGTTTGAGATGATGTGCTCCTTAGTTTCAATAGGACATTTATTGTGCGTCTGCTACTGATTTTCCCAATATTTCAGGTGTTTCACCTTCTTAATTGTCATTCATGGCCACTAAGACAGTAGGACCACCATATATACACAAAACTGTGCTAATCAGACTGCCCTGTAACACCTGTTAAAAGCTCCATGAAGGATAATCAATTTGCTAAAATACACTGCTGCCTGCCTATAGTGGTTTACAGATTAATCTGACGGGTGTGTTATTAGGTCAGAACACAAGGAAGCAGTTGGGAGTCAAAGGTGACGGCCACTCCAGCTGTCATGGAAGCTCAGCCAGTCAGCGTGGACTCTGGGGCTCTGCTGCGCGCGCAGAGTCAACAATATGAACCCCGCAGACTACTACTGTGTGATATGAAACATGATTAAGTTTATTTTTGAACTGGTCCATTTGCCCACATCAGTCTTTATTATGATGTTTAATGGAGCAGCTCAAATAATGTTCGTTTTTAACCTCTATTCTGAAGTAAATACAGTCTCATACAAATATTAAATTCTGAGTAAAAGACAATTAACTCCTTTGTGTCTTTATCAGATTATTTTATTAGTTTCTATTAGTGTGACTTGTATACTACTAAAAAACGATACTTCTAATAATTTAAATGACAGTCACAGCAGCACCCCTGGAAAAACATCACACGTTCTTCTCAGTATAAATAGGGGCACCAGGATTCATCATCAGGCTGGGACACTGGGCTAATCTGGCCAGGAGAACGAATGAGGTCAAATTAAGTGACAGCAGCGGGGAAAACCATTAATGTACTAAACCCCTACTTTATGACTAAATTAAATATTCATGCACCAATCTACCCAAAACCTTGCCAATATTTCAGAATTTACTTTTCATATTGCTGATTGTTATCACGCAGAAGAGAGAGCGTGGAAATGGAAGGGAGAAAGACAGAGCAGTGGAATTGGGAGCGTGGGGGGTGGGGTGTATCCCAGCCATCATTTTGTAGCTCATTTCAAATTAATTTAAAGTCAATACGGCTAAATTACACTGCCACAGCCCCGTACCACTACTTACACAATATTCAGCTCATTGTGAAAAAGCAATGTTGCTGCAGCTGTCATGAAAATACTGACTTTTAATTAGGAATTCATAAACATAACACCACTATTAATAATCTATACTCATTTTATTACCATTTATTTTTTACTGATATTAACCCAGTGTAGTGGAACCTATTTATAACTTTCTATAAGGTTAATGTCTAACAGTTGACGGCTGCTAGTAGATCCAGCACATTTTAGGGCCAGCCCCAGTCCTACTGTTGTCTCCTCTTAACCCACAAACACACAAACCCCCAGTAACACGCAGCTGCGCCGACGCGGTCGTAAAAAAGAGAATGTTTGTCACATTATGGTCATCGCTCATATTCTCTGGTTTTCTCATCTCTGCTCCCTTTCCTGGCTTATCACCTCGCTGAGTCACTACACACACACACACCCACACCACACACACACACACACACACACCACACACACCACACACACACACCCACACACCCGAGCAAAAGGGGACCTCTCCTCCCTGCCTGTGTTCTAACTGTGTCTTATCACTCTTTACAATAAAACAGCGTGGGTAAAATACTTGGAATATTTTTGCTACTTTTGTTCTTCTTATCAACAGAACTGAGAAACTAGGTAAAAGGATTTCTGTAAAGATCCAAAAGAGTAATACAAATGACAGGTGCAATAAACTACCCTCCAGATCGAACACTACAAAGATGGGAAACAATTAGAGCTGGGAGTGGGTCATAGGTTCTATACTGCTCCTTAGTGAGCTGGTAGTCACTAGCGGGGAGTATACCAAAACCCACAAAAACAACACGACATGACACGACAAACGAGAGAAAGAGCAAAGAGGGGAGCGCGCTGCTGGTTGTGTCACTGGCTAGTCATGCAGCGAGATAAAACAGCAGGTGACGGGAAAATGGAAGGTAATGGGAAGAGTTTGTGATACTTGGCGTGTGACTGTTGGACAGGTAGAAGAGAAAAGGTGGGTAAGGTAAAAGGATTGTGTGTAATGTGGATCAACAGGAATACAAATGGGAGGCAGGGTGAGATAATGCGTCCGAGAGAAAGAGGATACGGGGGGGATACCGAAGAACAGACAGCAGCAAAAATAAACAAACCCAAGATAACCATCCGTACAATTGAGGTGAGTAAAAGCAGTGAAAGAGGCCAAACAACAAGAGCCCCAAAAAACATGACCCAGGCTGGAAGCATACAGTAACACAGACTTCATCTATGAATCACGTCACATACAACAGACAAAAGAACTAACCAGGAAACCGGCAGGGGTGTACATGTATGTTGAAGCCAATGATGTGCCAATGAAGCAGGAGAGAAAGGACAAACATACCAAAATGAGGCAGCCAGATGTAGACAGTATTTAAAGAAGGGGATTGCGTAACGTAAAAGACGTACGCGTTATCACGAAACGTGGACCGCGGCTCTGTTTGCACACGGGGCGTCGTGATGTGTGCCGTGATGTTCCGAGAAGGGGAAGCGAGCGGACAGACAGACAGACAGACAGACGACAGACACGGACAGCAGACGACGACAGACACACAGACGACACAGACAGACCCGACACACAACACAAGACACACACACACACACCAGCACCACACACCACACACACACACCACCACAGACAGAACAGAAATACAGACAGACAGACAGAAGACAGACAGACAGACGACCAGACAGACGACAGACAGACCACAGACACGCACAACACACACACACACACACACACACACAACACACTACACACACACACACCAGCTGGTGGGCAGGCTTTGGTCTGTGGGAATACAGCTCATCTTAATGGTATTTCTCCCCCTTTCCTTCACTTCCCTTTGCTTCTCTTACCCTTTCCTCCAGGGCGGCTGTCAGACAGAGACAGAGGCAGCCAGTGAACTTCTCATTGCTGCTGCAGCTGACAGCAGGGAGCCGCTGGGATTGGACGAGCGGCCACAGCCGCCCATCATGCACAGGGGCAGCCTGGCTCACAGGTGTACAGCATCTGACAGATAATGGCCGATAAAACCCGGGCCAAGCAGCAGCTTGTGGGTCGCTAGGGAATGGTAGGGGGGGGGGAAACGGGGGCAGACTGAGGGGCGAAGGGCTCCGACAACTAGTAGCCTTTACTTAACCACAGACCAGCCGGACACAGACCCCCACCCACACACAGCGGTGAAGGACAGACAAGGTCATAGGCTTCAAATCTCCTCAGAATTATTCCTGCAGCTCGGTCCACACCTGGAGGAGGTTGAGGCTGATTCTGAGCTAAACACAAAGTGTCGGTGCAGCTGCTCTGTTCAAAAAAGCAGAGCACAGCAGCCATCTCATGTCTAACGTCCTTATTATTTACTGTATGTTCTACTTTCTGTTGAAAGAGCTCAATTAAACATCTACTTGCCACTGTCTTGTCAAATCTGAGCAATGCGTAACTTTGCCTCAGGGGAGAAAAATAACCAAAAAACATCCCCCAACCCACATATTTCAGCGGGGACAGACAAACGCTTCCAAGGATTTCTGCGTTGGCTATGAAAAAGTATGTCACATGTCATGCGTCTCCTCTGCCGTCCACGAGCAGGATGCTACAGGAGCTGATGTGACAATGGGAAGCGCAGCCTATCTCTCACCGCTGAGACACATTGAGCTCCGTGGAGGCAAAAGCAGTCAAGACAAATCTGGCAATCAGCTGCTGCGTGGTCTCAGATGCAGGCTGACAGTCCACCTCTGTTCCCACTGAGCTGTCGCCGCTGAGGAACAGGAAAGCAGATTTTAAAGCTTCAATAGACAAGAGCTTCAATGGACACGTGCATGGGATTAGAAGACCAAAATGTGATATTCTGCTTAAAACTATGATAAACAGTAGTTTTATGACACACTACTGGAAGCATTGTTACAGTACTTCAGTAACAGTAACATGTCTTCAGTACGGTTGTAATTGGCTTGTTGATGCGTTGAAACAGACTCTGAAAATCCATCTGTATCATTCCTTGATCTCCAATAGAGGTCAGTACAAAGTCACACACTCATGCAGGAGAGGCAGAGTTCTAAAATGGAGAAAGTCTGAAGTTGAAAGTTGAAGTCGTGAGAGAAGGTCTGTGGACGCTGCAGCTGAAACTGTGAAATGGCATCAATAATGCATAACAATTTTATTTTATGCGAACAGCCCTCTACATACAATTACAGCCTGCCGGGCGCACAGATCTGACAGAGGGACTGACAAAACGCAGGAAAAGTTGATGGGCCTGTACTGCAGCAGCAATAAGTATCTTCAGGCAACGCATACAGACATACACTGTATTTTGACAGGCTGGGGAATACTCTGTGATGAACTATTTTAGCAGCGTGACAAGTTATCGTTACTCCTGGTAAAGTATCCATGTGGCTGCAGACGTACTGTATGTGCTGTAAAGTTTAGGATCCTATAGGCTCAGAGGCAAGGAGATGGAATAGGGCTCGAGCAACACAGATATAGCCAGTTGTTTAGAGAGACAAGGTCCTGTCACACACACCACACACACACCACACACCACACACACAAACACGGTCCCAGAAAACTCAATCCACCAGCCATAAACACGGAGACAGAGGTGGCATCAACCTCTATTATCTAGTCCCTATGCTGCTAACACAAAAGGCTCCCTGAACAAAAATCCAATCAGTCCTCTCTAGGAGGATTGCTCCACCAGCAGTGCTCAGCAACACTGGTGGCTGTGCTAGCGACAAAGAAATAATCTCAGAGCCCACAGCCTGTTCACAGCCTGTTTACTGCCTCCGTCACTTTGCCCTTTTAGAAGGAAGACAGACACAGTCTCCACTTCTGTTGTCATTTACTGTCCTCTGCATTTAACACAGGACTCTCCCTCCGCTTCTGCATGCAGAAACATGAAACGCATGCCTGACTGTGTGTACGGGGCGTGAAATTATAGTATTTATGACAGAAAATATTTATTCAAAAAACATTAGTAAACATGAACAGAAAATATACCTTCAGGCATATTGAATTGAAGTCATTATTTAATGACAAATATTTTCCAAATCCCTTCCATATGATGCTTCCCCTTCCACCCTCCCTTATGAATCATATCTCTCACAAAGCTCCATCTCTTTGTCCGCTAAATTATCGCACTCGTTCTCCATTCATTAGCATGCTGCTGCTTCTTTAGCCACGCTGCTGAGAAGCCTTCAGCAAAATCAACTGGAAAATACTCAATCTGAGAAGGCCGGCGCGCTCCTCTCCTCCCTCCATCCTTTATCTCATTCTTTGTTTGTCTTATGTGTTTTTTTTACCACATCAAAATGGAAGCATAGTTCCACATAATGAAAAGAACCAAGATAAAATATGCAAATTCCCAGAGAAAGAATATAATTAGGGCAATAATAGGAAGTTTTGTTTTCAGAGCTGCTCATTTACACAAAGGCCTAATAGTATTTTTTTAAATAATGTCATTTCCTTTTTCCTCTTTCAAGGAGCAAAGTCCTGTGCTCCATTAAAAACAAATGTCTGTAGCTCTAAAGTCTGAAAGTCAACTAAGCTTACATCAAGCCATCAAGAGATGTCTTTGAGCCCACGTGTGGCAGGCCTGGAACCGCACAGGACAGAGCAGAGTTAGTTCAGAGAATAAAATACTGGACATTTGTAAGTAGCCTTAATGAATAAATGGGAGGAAATAAGATTCTTATTTTCCATCCTATCTCTGAGGGGGACGGTTTGGTAGATCAGCTAATGAAAGTCTGCACAGTAACCGAAAAGGGGGGTAGGAAAAGTATAAATAAAGAGCCACGATGCTCCTTTTTTAAGTGGAACTGATACCAACACACAAGAGTTTAAACATAGTTCATGTAAATCATGAAGCACACATTTCATCAGATTTAGAGGCAGCAGGGAAACTCTAGCAGCGCCAATTTCACAACCACACTCCAGGAGAGCTATTTGCGAAACGATCAAGAAAGAATACATCATATTTGAAAACAATAGCACCACCACAACACTCATAAATACAAATCACTAAACTGTTGAAACAGCTGCCCGGAGACTTTCATCTGGAGCCACGTAAGCCATTAAATGCTAAGAGAAGGCTTGGCTGTCGCATTGCTGCAAATGAGAGAAAACCCCGTTGACCCCACATTCATGCTGCACACAATTCAGTTTGATGTGATTCTTAACTTATTCTGCTTTGTTCTGATGCACGGCATTCAAACAGGGAGCCGCTGTAGATGATGGAGAGAAGACCTGCTGCGATCTTACACTTAAAAAAGTTAAAGTTTGACTATTATTCATTGACTGTACATTTACGGTCAGTTTCTGAGGCTCGTCATATTTAACTGAATGAATGTGTGCGGCAGGTTGCTGCAGACTGAGCTTCTTGCATTGACTCACTATCAACGGCAAACCAATTTCCACGGCTCCTTTTTTTCCTAATGGTGTGTTTGTTTTATTAACTGCTGCTGCTCCTGGCAAACTGAGTTTAAGCCACTTTAAGTGTCACCGTGGTAAGAAACTGGTTTCCATGTTCCACTGTATGGACGTGTATGTGAAGTCTTAAAAAGCTTTCATCAGTCTATTTTAGCACATACAGTAGGATGTAATGGATCTAATTTTATGATGCTTTGATCAAATAAATTAGGTTCTTTTTAGATTTGCTGGTTCCATTATTTGCCCCTTTCTCCAGGTGTGGGCTATTTTTCTGCAGTATTTGCTCAGTCAAATTATGTTTTTAATGTTCTTCACAGAATATTAACTAAGGTTAATGAGTATCAGAGCTAAATAAACACACACACACACACACACACACACACACACAAACACACACACACACACACACACGGACATGATAGGAGAGGGACTTCTAGATAAAACCAATTATTTCAAATTGTAAAATGAGGTTTGTTCAACTTTCATGTCCAGGATTTGAATTCTGTTTGCATTCAAAGCATTAGGATCATACCTTTAAGCAGCTGCCTTTCACAGTCATACAGTAGCTCATTACTATGTAAAATAAAAAAAAATTAGGCTGAGATTATCAATATTAGCAGCTGACTGTGGAACATGTGACCTCTGGCACTTTAAAATATGCACAGTGCCTAGATAGAGCGAAACGAAACAACATGTATCAGTAGAGGCAAACTAACAAAGACCATTCTATTCTGCTGTGACAGAATCAGCGAGGAAATGAAGATTCAAAGAGGGAAATGATAGACGGGAAAGAAAGTGAGCGGAGATCTGCGAACTGTCTATTATCTCTATGCTGCTTCATTGTTTAGCCTCACACACACACACACACACACACACACACACCACACACACACACACACACACACACACACACACACACACACACACACCACACACACACACTGGCACATGCATCTGTGCACAAACCTAAAAGTGCATGCAAAACTACACAAGATTTACACACAACAATTCTCTCAAATCTGCCCAGATCTCATGAATATGATTGACCTTTTTCCACTGTAATGCTGAGAGTGCAGAAAGGGGAAAGGAGAAACTAAACAGAGGCAAACAGAGTTAATTTAGAACAACACATTATTGGACGCTGACTGCAGATATGGAAAAGGACAATCTAATCGATAAGCCCAAAGAATGACAACGGCTCCTCAAATCAATGTCTGCACCCCATTTTCTCACTGTGAAAAGACAAAGGCTTCGGTGCGGGTGTTGTTGTTGCTCCGTACATGCGTGTGTGTGTACCTGACGCTGCTGTGGTGGAACAGTTGCCAGGGACTAATCATTATTTAGTTGTGGCGAGGGCTGGAAAGGTCAGCAGTCTGAAATGTCAGGCTGTTGTTCAACAGGAGCCAGATGCAGTCGTGCGCTGCTCAAGTGTCCAATTAAAGAGGGGGCCGAGTGAGGTTTGAGTGGGTCTGCGTGTGGGGGTGCATGTGTGTGAAATAGGAAAGACGCAGACGAGATAGCTGCTGTTTTAATTTTTTTTCTGTGCATATACTGAAGCTATATATTTGAAGTACTCGCACTTGATTACTTATGTGAATGTTTTTCAGAGCAGCTAATGAATGCCATCAGAAACGCAGGCCGACAGAGCAGCGGGGCAGAGTCCTCATCAGATGTCTCTCGCTCTCTCTCTCTCTCTCTCTCTCACAGCACGTTATGAAGTCACTTGAGCCTATTAGTTTGTTCACACCCTGTGATTCTCCCTGCTGTCCACGTACAAAGACGAGGCGGCGAGAGATGAGCGGAGGGAGGAGAGAAAAGGAAGCGGCGCAAAAACAAAAAGGGGGAAGAAACAAGAGGACAAAGGCGACGCGGTGAAAAGACAGAGCTAATAAATAACAGCTGATAACGAGAGCTGCTCAAATGAGTAGAGGAATAAAGCAGAGATGGAGGCAGTTGAGAGGATCAGGGAAAGAACAGAGCACAAACTCCTTCAATTGGCAGAGAGAAGGAGATGGTGTCCTGCCTGTGTTTCCCTATCTGAATTACTCATCTGAAAGCCTCGCCCGCTCTTCATACAGCCATCATAATAACCTTCACCATGTTCAGCGTGTGTGTGTGTGTGTGTGTGTGTGTGTGTGTGTGTGTGTGTGTGTGTGTGTGTACGTCTGGGCCCCTACTGTGAATAGTAATAAGCAGCAGGGCAGGATAAAATATGTCGGCTAAGTTAAGAATATAATAGACTCCCCTTCAAGGCCAAACGATAAAAACAGCCTGAATAATGACCTGCAATAATGTACACAGCTCTACGCTGAGCTCTGCACCGTCAGAGGACCAATCCTTTCAGTGAGAAAGAACCTGGAGCTGTTTCACTCCAAAAGAGAAGGCATGTTCCACTGAGAAGTGAAACATAGAAGTTAACTCAGAGTTCCCCGCGACAAATCACCAAAATGTTCAGCTCAGACACCTGAAAGTAAGGCTTTTAAATGGATGGAGCGGCAAACAAGGACACTTGACTATGAATGCTATATAATCTTTTTGACAAACGCGCGTGCTTCTGGTCATTTCTGGTTGTCCTCTGTCAAACCGGGTCGCTCCGGGACGAGTCCCGGCTCTGCCGTTACGGTTGGAGCTAAATGAACACGGCGCCTACGAGACTCACGCTCGCATTATTCTAATCAAAGCGCATTAGATCATCCAGATCCTTTCCACATATGGGTCTCTGTATCCTCCTCCATCTCCACCTGTTTCTCCTGACCCGTTTTTTTTCAGATTTCTCCTCCTTCTCCATCTCGGTGGATCCCTCATTCTCACAGCTGCCTCTCTGAGACAGGCGCAGACTTCAGTGCAGGTACTTGGTGACATATTTCCATTCAGTCAGACTTGGAGCACCATATGTGTGCCTGACTGCCGCACTCTATAACGTTGAGCTGCATGTTAGATACACTTCAACCTAATTAACACAACTGTGCCCATATTTTAAATGTCATTCACAAACAGGCAATAAAATAAAAATGAAACCTCAACTTTGTTGTTGTGCCCTTTTAAACCATTCCTGAACCTTTGTTGCATCATATGGTGAGATACAGCTCATACAGTACTGTCATGTGTAGCCATGCTTAGGTACTGTATGTGGTACAGTACAGTATGTAACATCCATGTCCGGGTTTCCCAGCAGAACCTTGAACCAAAGCATCACCTGCCTTGGTCTGCATCCTTCCCACAGTCGTCATTTCGGCATTTATTGCATCACATTCAGGCAAATTACAATAACTTGATTGATATTGTCTTGACTGTACATTAGGATTTGCATTGGAGAAGACACAGCTTTGTACTGTATGGGAGACCAGTTTAATGTCCTGGTGATGTGTTGGGGGTTGAGAGGGGAGTAAAGCTCAATCAGGGACTTACCAGAGTTGGTGATGGTTAACAAATCCAGACGTCGTTGTTGCTGAAAGAACCAGAGAAAAGAAGTCAACACATTCTTTATAACTGTCATCACTTCTCATAAATAATAATGCCACATATCTCTAAATTGAAGAAAGGCTCTTGAAATATATATACACCAAATGTCTTAACTCTTGACTCAGTGGTACTTTCGGTAAGCTTAAATTGATGTATGGTGATTTCTACTTTACAGACTAAAGTACTTCCTTCAACATTTGTGTGAGTATGACCTTTGAAAGAATGTGCAATTTTACACTTGATGTCTCCAGAGGCTGAGGAGAGTAAAGGAGGCACTGTAGTAGTCAGGTGCACTTCCTCTTTAAACCGCTCTCTACACACACACACACACACACACACACACACACACACAACACACACACACCACACACACACACACACACACACACACACACTGCAGTAATCAACACTTACCCTCCTTATATATCAGTCCCTCAGGAAAGGAGAGTTACATGTCTGAGGAAAGTGCTTCACACTCACATACTGTACATGTGGCTGAACGAGGCCCACTGTACACTCATAGGTCATAGTCAAAACCAGCTTTTAGGCCCAGATTTCACCACTCTTATTAATATTCAGCTACTGAGTGGAATAAGCAAAGAGACTCTCAGAACACACCTTACTCTCTATCCGCATACATTGCTGCTCCGAGTGGATCCCTCTAAAAGGCTACTACATGTAAACACTTAGTATTTATTCCCTCACTCTGAGGGATTTTTAATAAACAATAAGTGGAGGAGGTTCAACGAGTGCAGAGAGGGAAAAAGTTTCAATACCACAAGTAAGGAGCCAAACACAAGAGTCACGCTACCCCTTTACACATCACTCAGGATGAAAACTGTCAGAGAAGTGTTTATGAGGAATGTAATGAGGAAGAAAACATGCTAGGTCATAGGACTGTGTGCTACTTTAGATTACTCTGCTTTCAGGACAGCATTCCTACAATCTGAGAAAATTTAAAAAATGACTCATGAAAACTGTAGAATGTGCTGAATAAAGAGTCTGCTTCAATTACTGTAGGTGACATGAAATTGGATAAATATTGCACTACTAATGCAATAGCTCTTCATTCATGAATAATCACTTTAATCACTTATTTTTTTATTAACATTTCACGTGTCTTACTAAAGCAAGCACTTTGTTTTCACGGTGAAACACAGCTGGTATACTTTTGAGTTCACCCGAGACAGTGGAAATTCTCAGAGTGGAGAGGCTGTTGTGAGGCCCTTAAAGAGGGAGTTGAGATTTTCAGTCAAGTACTGAAGGGAGTGAAGGGATGCTTGTGTCTGCACTGATGAGGGAAGGTCATACCAGCGTTCAGGAGTCACAAAAAGGGAAAGTAATTCATAACCCTTGCTGCATGAAATGCAGCTGCCTGTACACAACAATTCCCCAAAGGCAGCGGTAAAAATCAAAACCACTGAACACGTTTAGTTTCAGTGCGAAACAGATTTATTGCCACAAGAATCTCCTCGGTGTACAAACACAGTGCTCCCCTCAAAAAGCGTGACGGTGTGAATAAGCACAGATCAGCAGCAGAGGTCGCGTAGATGACGCAGACGAGCTGAGATCACACAGCGCTTCACCTGCACCCTCATTTCACAGCAAACCTGCAGCTTTCAGACGGGGATCCACGGCCGGCGCACACGCTGTTACCACCACCCACGGAAGAAACGGAGCTGCAGCACCAACCAGGGACAGCAGGGAGGGAGCATCCCAGGGGGATAAGACCCTGATTACACTGAACCACACTGCAGAATGAGGAGGGTGAGCCAATCCAACAATATCCAGTTGCTCACTGTTCTTAATATCTCTATTCCTTCCATGTCTTTGTCAGTGGAAGTCAATCTCTCGTGAAAACTACTACAGATAGAAAATATCAACAGTCATCTGCTAATCTTTTGGAAAACATACTTTTTATTATTAGGTGAGACTGAATTATCACTGTGCAGCACCCTCTACTGGGTCTCCAGGTTTCTGCAAGTGAACAAGTACTAGAGCATCATGTGAGCATAAATATGAGTGGCAGTAATCATATTCACACACACTGTGCAGTAGATCTGCATTAATAACATTAATTATCTCTTTCATTTTAAAATATCATTCAGGTGGGTTTCTTCTGAACTGAAGGACTGAAGATGCCTTTGGGATGAGAGGGGAATCATTCTGGGACAATGCTTTGAAATCTACTCTCAAACCAACGAGAATGTCATTGTCCCACTCGCAACCACACTCTGACACACACACACACACACACACACACACACACACACACACACACACACACACACACACACACACACACACACACACACACACACACACACACACACACACAATAAGTGAATGTGTAAGCAGCAGATGAAAAGTGGTGGCACCCCGCAGCCTGCCAGTATGTACAGAGAGATAATGAATCTGTGGTGGAGAATTACAACACGCCGCCACTGTGCTCGCTTCCCACTGCTTTTGTTAGGCCCTAACATGGATAAGGTGCTTAGTGTTCCTTAGGAGAGGGAGAGAGACCAACAGGCACACGCACAATGAGAGGGAGCGGGGCGAACCTGACACACAGAGAATTACATTAGTGAAAGCATTTTAGGGCAGAAAATGGGATTGAATTAATCTTTATCAAACACAGCCAAGAGCAGGGGGATCAGAGAGGATGGTCACTGCAGGCCCGCTGCAACAAAACAAGCACAAGTTAGAAGCCAGGAATGTTTATCACTAAAGATTGATTAGAATCTCTTCACCCATACAAACTCCTTCAGTAGTTGCTAAAAGGGCTCAGAATTAACATTCCTCTCACTGTAACTGTCCCAAAACATGTAATAGAAATTCAGGCTGTCTCACTGATAGTTTATTATTGATGGAGGCTGCACAGCTAAACTAAAGCAGAGGAGAGGTTTGAGATGATGTGCTCCTTAGTTTCAATAGGACATTTATTGTGCGTCTTGCTACTGATTTTCCCAATATTTCAGGTGTTTCACCTTCTTAATTGTCATTTCATTGGCCACTAAGACAGTAGGACCACCATATATACACAAACTGTGCTAATCAGACTGCCCTGTAAGCACCTGTTAAAAGCTCCATGAAGGATAAATCAATATTTGCTAAAATACACTGCCTGGCCTATAGTGGTTTACCAAAGATTAATCTAGACGGGTGTGTTATTAGGTCAGAACACAAGGAAGCAGTTGGGAGTCAAAGGTGACGGCCACTCCAGCTGTCATGGAAGCTCAGCCAGTCAGCGTGGACTCTGGGGCTCTGCTGCTCGCGGCAGAGTCAACAATATAGACCCGCAGACTAGCTACTGTGTGATATGAGAACATGATTAAGTTTTATTTTTGAACTGGTCCATTTGCCCACATCAGTCTTTTATTATGATGTTTAATGGGAGCAGCTCAAATAATGTTCGATTTTTACCTCTATGTCTGAAGTAAATACAGTCTCATACAAATATTTAAATTCTGAGTAAAAGACAATTAACTCACTTTGTGTCTTTATCAGATTATTTTATTAGTTTCTATTAGTGTGACTTGTATACTACTAAAAAACGAATACTTCTAATAATTTAAATGACAGTCACAGCATCACCCCTGGAAAAACATACAACGTTCTTCTCAGTATAAATAGGGTCACCAGGATTCATCATCAGGCTGGGACACTGGGCTAATCTGGCCAGGAGAACGAATGAGGTCAAATTAAGTGACAGCAGCGGGAAAACCATTAATGTACTAAACCCCTACTTTATGACTAAATTAAATATTCATGCACAATCTACCCAAAACCCATTTGCCAATATTTCAGAATTTACTTTTCATATTTGCTGATTGTTATCACGCAGAAAAGAGAGAGCGTGGAAATGGAAGGGGAGAAGAGACAGAGCAGTGGATTGGGAGCGGTGGGGGGTGGGGTGTATCCCAGCCATCATTTTGTAGCTCATTTCAAATTAATTTAAAGTCAATACGGCTAAATTACACTGCCACAGCCACCGTACCACTACTTACACAATATTCAGCTCATTGTGAAAAAGCAATGTGCTGCAGCTGTCATGAAAATACTGACTTTTAATTTAGGAATTCATAAACATAACACCACTATTAATAATCATACTCATTTTATTACCATTTATTTTTTACTGATATTAACCCAGTGTAGTGGAACCTATTTATAACTTTCTTATAAAGGTTAAATGTCTAACAGTTGACGGCTGCTAGTAGATCCAGCACATTTTAGGGCCAGCAGCCAGTCCTACTGTTGTCTCCTCTTAACCCACAAACACACAAACGTCCCCAGTAACACGCAGCTGACGGCCGACGCGGTCGTAAAAAAGAGAATGGTTGTCAACATTATGAGTCATCGCTCATATTTCTCTGGTTTTCTCATCTCTGCTCCCTTTCCTGGCTTATCACCTCAGCTGAGTCACTACACACACACACACACACACACACACACACACACACACACACACACACACACACACACACACACACACACACACACACACACACGAGCAAAGAGGGGGACCTGCTGCACTCGCCTGCCTGTGTGTCTAACTGTGTCTTAGTCATCGTCCTTTAGCAATAAAACAGGGCAGGTGAGGTAAGAATGAGCTAATGGGAAGAGTTTGTGCTACGTTTGGGTGTGACTGTCTGGATCAGACAAGAACTGAGAAAACTGAGGTAATAAAAGGATTTACTGTAAATGGATCCAAACAAGAGTAATACAAATGACAGGGTGCAATAAATGACCCGTCCAGAAGCAAGAAAACCTGAAATAAGATACAGAAGAACCAGGACAGAGGCAAAAATAAAACAAACCCAAGTACACGACAATGAGGTTGAGTAAAAGAAGTGAAAGAGGCCAAAAACAAGAGCAAAAAACATGGACCAGGCTGGAAGCAGACAGTAAACACAAGACTTCATCTATGAATCACTGTACAATACAACAAGACACAAAGAACCAGGAAACAGGAGGGGTGTACATGTATGTGAAGCAATGATGTGCCAATGAAGCAGGAGAGGAAAGACAAACAGGACAAATGAGTGAAGCCAGATGAGACAGTATGTAAAAGAAGGGGAGTGCGTGACGTTAGAAAAGACGTACGCGTTATCACAGAAACGTGACCGCGGCTCTGTTTGCACGACGGCGTCGGTGATGTGTGCCGTGATGCCGAGAAGGGAAGCGAGCGGACAGACAGACAGACAGACAGACAGACAGACAGACAGACAGACAGACAGACACACAGACAGACAGACAGACAGACAGACAGACACACACACACCACAGGACACACACACACACACAGACACCACACACACACACACACACACACACAGACAGACAGACAGACAGACAGACAGACAGAAAGACAGACAGACAGACAGACAGACAGACAGACAGACAGACACAGACACACACACACACACACACACACACACACACACACACACACAGACACACACACACACACACACACACACACACACACACACACACACACACACACACACACAGACAGACAGACAGACACAGACAGACAGACAGACAGACACACAGACAGACAGACACACAGACAGACAGACACACAGACAGACAGACAGACAGACACACAGACAGACAGACAGACAGACAGACAGACAGACAGACAGACAGACAGACACAGACACACAGACACAGACACACACACACACACACACACCACACACACACACACACACACACACACCAGACAGACAGCAGACAGACAGACAGACAGACAGACAGACAGACAGACAGACAGACAGACAGACAGACAGACAGAGAGCAGGGCTTTGTTGCGTGACCAGGAGCCCTCGGTTAAAAATACAACAAACCAAATAAAAGATTCATTCCTTGGGAGAGCAGCGAGCAGCGTCCCGCAGAGCAGAGGAGGGACGGCCGCGCCGCCTGCACAGGATGCACGGTCCCTCCGCTGCCGCCGTTATTGCATCCGTCCAGCGCCGCAGCGGCTGCAGTAATCTGATAATGCACGCGGGCCGATGAAAACGCGGCTCACGCTGACACATGAATATGCAAGTACAGGAAACACACATGGAGCATGTATAGGCCACATAGACAGGCGCCGCCTTCTCATAAAAAAAACTGATCCAATTCAATCTTAATTTCATTCATTATTCATGAAAAGCCAGGAGAAACCCCCACAGGTCAGAGATAACCTGTCACATCTGGATTCCAAAAGAGGACTGAGTCTAATCTAAAACACCGCGTTAGATCCCTAAAATACTGACATGGGAATATGAACCTAAGCTAAGCCTGTAAATACCCAGCTCACCACCTACACACAAGCATGTCTCCATTATGGGTTTCCCCCACAGGAGTTTGTCTGGACACGGACTAGGACATAAAGGCAGACCTTGAAAGTGTAGGTGCAAATCAGATTACTGACGGTAGGTGGGTAATAAGCACACAAATGCACAAAGGCTCTGCCAGGAAACGAGTGTCTCATCACTAGACCTGGTAGAAGTCTAGAGAAGAACACGTCCTGAGGTGGAGAACTGGGTCCACCACGACCGGCCCCTGATCCCCGTCCTCAGAGACGGGACGCTTCATACTGTACACCACAACCTCCAGAGTCCAGGGAGGTCTTTACCTTTTCTACTACCCAGGATCCTTTGCACCGGGTGAACGCTTCACTAGATTCTCCCCAGTTAACACTCTACTGTAGACATGACACCACCAACAAATGTGAAGACTGAATATTTGTTATGACATCATGATATCAATCATGCAGAATCACTGCTTATCACTGAGCAGTGTGTGTGTGTGTGTGTGTACAGTATGCACACTACTGTAATACAGTAGGTAAGCTACAGTTAGAAGCCTTGCTGAGTCAAGAGTTCCCTTTGTGACCTCGCAAACAATCAATGGCAGCGTCTTGACACCGTGGCTCCGTCAATGACTGGAGGACGCCCACGGCATACTCGATGCCACCACCTTACGATTGCACTCAGAAACAGAAGGACTCTGTCCTGTCATGGTTTCCCCGTCGGGCTGTGATTGACCCCTGCCCAATGGAGTGCAGGGGTAGTGACCTGGTATTTACCAGAGAATGCCGGATCAATGGCCTCCTACTAGCAGGCGTGCGATGAGGACAACCCCACAGCAGCTGGGGAGCAGGGCTCCAGGCACGGCTCCATCAACAGACTTGGTTTACTGCTGAATCACCTGCTTAATACGTATTTTACTCGTCCAGAATCTGTTTCCTGGACTCTACTGCTTCCTTTTTTCCTTCAGTGCGCTGATGGCTTCGTTTGAATAGGGTCCACTGCTGTGAGAGGAGTAATCCATGTGAAACTACTATATTAATGCTACTGTATTATCAGTGGAACAATGGTGTGAGGGGATGTTGGTCTCCTGCTTGTGGATGGCTTTAAAAAAAACGGTGTCCTTCAGACAAGTTTAGGAGCGCTAGCGTTTCGTTTTATTACAGTGTGGTCTTTTCTGCTGTGTAGTAAAAGGTTTTATCTCCAGGAAACACTCCAATGTGAATGGTATAGTGGAAAATCCACCTTGGTTTCATAGTCTTATATTTCCATCATTTTCTGTTAGTGGTCTTCAATCAACTGTGAGAGATGTGGAAATGAAACTGAGACTCCTCCATATGGGACTTGAAGCTCTTTCTCTTTGATGTTAACAAACAGCCAAAGTTTTAGTGGGTGAAACTGAAACTTGTGCCGGAGCACAGCAGTAAAGTTACGTATTGACTTGCTGATCTCTCTGTCTTCACACCGACTCTATTGGAGTATCAATAGACAAGACGCAAGGTTGAAAAGTTCACCAATCTCTCCTCCGAGCCTAATTGGAGCTGAAGGTCAGGAGACGTGTATGTTCCTATTGGTTTATTGTCTTTATAGATCCAACGCCAGTGGTAAAAGTGTGTGTGCGCATGCTGTGAAACAATTCTCCTCTCTTGTGTCTTGCTGCCTTTTTCCATTTCAAATTGTTGTTTTTATTTTTTCATGCCATCCCCAAAACAAATTCAAACGTTTGTTATCTTCAAGTAACCAGACAGTGGGAAATATATTAGAAAAGAAATGAAACAAAATATTGTGTGACTAAAGCGTTTTCCACAGCACAACTTTTCCATTTAGCCGAGTTCAATCAGGTATCGGGAATGGAGTGCTGAATAGTTCTTTAAAGCTGAAGCAAGCTGGACTGCTGGGCTACTGGTAATTAAGCGGGACAATAATTAGCTGCAAGTGGAAGAGTGTGTGTGTGTGTGTGTGTGTGTGTGTGTGTGTGTGTGTGTGTGTGTGTGTATGGGGGGGGGGTTGAAGGAGATGCATGGAAACTTGAATGCAAACGGAAGCAATGCACACACACAATAAACTGTGTGTGTGTGTGTGTGTGTGTGTGTGTGTGTGTGTGTGTGTGTGTGTGTGTGTGTGTGTGTGTGTGTGTCAGAAACAGACGACACCCTCTCCAGATGCTGATACACTACGTGGACCAGATGGACGCACTGTCTGGTTTCTCCTAACTTTTAATCACAACCAGCAAACTGTTCACTATGAGGATGAGGCATGAGAGAAGCCTATGCTGCCTCCCTCTCTTGAGCCCCCCCCCCAACACACACACACAACACCACACGCTGTCACTAAAGGGTCAGCTTGGTGCCAATGCAGTGTGACTTGGAAGCTAAAAATCAATTCAAGATTGGAGCTAAACAAACCTACATTGGCCAGAGCAGGTTCCTGGCTCACGGCCTGTTCCATTAGGTGTGTGTGTGTGTGTGTGTGTGTGTGTGTTTGTGCGTGCATGCGTGCGTGCGTGGTCAAGAGGTTGAGTAGTGGAGAATGTCTGATCCTCTCCCGTAAAGCCCGTCTTTAACGGACATGGAGCTGGACAGGGACAGAGATCTAATACATGGCGTTGCCTTTTGCTGATGGCTGGGAGCACTGAGGCATGTGCGCGTTTCCCGTGGCACCAAACAACCACCGCATCAGTTTCATTTAGACGAGTGAAGGAGGCAGGCCGACGGGACGAATGCAGGTGGAGAGCTTGAAGGGAGGACACAGAATAAAAGCAGCCCGTAAAGAGCTGAAAATGTGACGCTCACTGATAAGAAAAGGTGGAAACCATGAATCCAAAGCTTCATTAACTAATACACAATATAAAAATAGTTGTCAAATGCCTTCACTCCAGGCATTTCAGCTCATGTCTGCAGTCTAAATGTCAAACAGACAACTCTTCATCTGGGCATGTGCAGACAAACAAGCCAGTCACACACAACAAGCGTTGGAAGTAAGAAAGGTCTGCAGATAATTAACTCAAAGTGAACGTCGTAAAAACAATTAGGGAACAACAACTGAATCTCTGTTGGATGAACAGTACAGTCAGACTTTCCTCCTCCTCAGTGGAGAGCGTGTGTCTTCCACGGCTGGTGGTGGTCACCATGCGTGGACTCAAGGCCCACTCAAACTTTGCACTTATGGTTTAACTATTCCCATAACATAACAGTACAGGTACATCTCCTGAGACCGACCCTTGTGCATGCGTAGTGGTGCCTCCCTGTGGCAGAGGTTGCACCAACACCAGCTCCATCCCCTCGTTAGCTTCACCCTGCTTTACGTTCCACATCTTACACTGGCCTGGCATCACAGTCAAGGTCTCCCCTCCTCTCAGGAGTCTGTTTCCCTCTCCTGAGATAAAACAAACAAGAAAACAGTCGTCTGATGCATCTGTAATCACCTTAGCTATATCCGCTGAAACTAAGGGCTTTTAATTTGCCGCGCTTTTAATTTGTTTTCACAGCAGTTTGGAGCAAATTGAATTTGTTAATTAAAGCAGCAAAATGAAATGCTGAGCATTATTGACGAGATGCTAATTGGGTTAGTGTGAAAATTGGCAGTGGGGGTGAAGTGGGGTCGGTGGGGGCTAACGAGAGGGTTGAGGGGGGTGCGGCAGGGCGTCTGGGGTATCAATAGGCAAAACAAATCATGTGTGTGTGTGACATCTCCCAGGTCTGAGTTGGCAGTTACAGACACATTCAGTGTAGCATCCATGTGTTTCCACAGGTAGCATAAAGTTCAGGAGAAACCAACGTTAAAGAATCTGTTCTGCATCTGGCCACAAATGCAAGCTCTTCAAATGAGTGAGTATTAGTACAGGTAAGTGTGTGCATATATTGTAACTAGCATGGACTATATGCGAAGTCATTATCACCTGCTACTTACATCTACATCATGACTCTACACACCAGAATCCAGGGCTTGTCTAAATTTAGCCTCCGCATTTAAAAACAAGCAATGTGATTACATGGGACTGATTCTACAGTGGAAACGGAGGCTGACATCTTTGTGTATGTGTAATCAGAATACATAGAGTCTGAGAAGGGTATGCACACTGTACATAATAAACTAAAAATACCTTATCTTGGTCAGGCTTCAGATGGTAAATTAAATCAGCTGATCTCTGCTTTTTAAAGTAAAAGCACATTTCCAGATGAAGGACGTGAGCTGGAAATGGAGTCTATGCTGGTTTATGGAGAGGATGACGCCACAAATACAACACAACTATACAGAAATCCGCATATTAGTTTAGGAACCTGCTGACGTCACCAGACGCTCGGTTTCGTCCCTGTTCTTCTACTAGCAGCTGCCCCCCCCCATGCAGTAAACCCTCTGCGTTTACTCTGATGAAGTCTGCCTGTTGATGAGTCTGTCTGTCCTTGAGGATGATCTTGTATTTTCAAAACACTTTACAGCCACTAAATCGGAGAAAATAAAAAATGCAATATTTTTAACAAATCTGTTAAATAAAATTTTGATTCTTTTAAAACGACTTTCAAGGCAGATTTTTAACATGACAACTCTGCGGCAGTGTGTTTAGTCTTTCGTGCTTGGTCGCGTAGTACAGTTTGTTAATTTGCTTTGTGAAGCTCCACCATCACAAACCCAGACAAATCTTTCAATAACCCTCTTCAACTAAAACGTGTTTCAAACATTGTGACACTATTACGAATGAAATCGCTTCAGAGGAGCTGCATGAGGTTCTTTTTGTCTAGAGATGCTGACTGAGAATTGTGGGAATGAGCAGCCCTGAAGCCGTTCTGTGAGGTGGGCGTAATATGAATAGTCTTCTCTTTTGGTTTTATTGAGTTTGTTCACTGCTTTTTCAGTCTGTTAAGACTTTGTTAACTTTGTTTGTAGAGGTCTTTATAAATGAAAGTAATTAATATCATTAAAGGCTTGAATCCTACTCACATATGGTGCCTTTGAGTATGTGTGACCACTGCATATTCCCACTTGCTCGTACACATGTGGTAAAGCACCTGAGCGAAGCAGCGGCAGCGATAAAGCTCCACGCTGGCCTAATGGTTGAGTATTAAACATCATTCCTTAACCAGCTCATTGACCCTTCACAACTCTGCCGAGCTGCTCGGCACTAAGATCACTCAGTCTCCCTCCAGGCATTTTGGCCCAGTGCACTACTAATGAGAAGAATTCACTCATTTCACCAGAGATCCACACACTGAAGGGCACATGTGTACGGCTGGCAGGAAGAAGAGGTAAAGTGGTAACGCTAAAGGAGAGAAGGCAGCGAAGTTACCGCGGTACAGAAATGAGGAAGGAGAGGAAGGAAAAAGAAAGAAAGAAAGGAAGAAAGAAAGGAAGGAAGGAGAGGAGTGGATGAGGAGCAGGAAGCTGAGTGAGACGATGAGCAATGGTTGAATTAGGGAGGTGATTATAGCACTAATTACAGGCTGAGCCGCTTCATTGATAAGGTTCCAGCCTACACCTGACAATGCTTACTACACTAATGTTGCTAATACTGACACACACACGCGCACACACACACACACACACACACACACACACACACACACACACACACACACACACACACACACACACACACACACACACACACTTACAATAACACTATTTTACTTACGAAACACAGGAAATGTATATACTGTAATACATATGCAAAGCTCTACCCCCACTAATGCTTCACATTTCCTGCTAAAGTCATACACATTCAGCTTTGTGTTATCAGACTAACAGTCGGACGGGATTTCCATTTGAAAAAAAAAAAAAACCCACAATATATGCATTGTGATTCCGAGGTGTAAATTAAATCTGGATAGTGTCTAGACAGGAAATGCAAGCCACATACTTTTCATATCTGACATTAATAGTTGTACAGAATGTGTCTGACTCGTCACTTAGTGCCGATAAGTGGATTTTGTGGCTTTGCATTGAAGATGTTTGTCTTTTGCTTCTTAACCAATTGCTTTCATTTGCTGCAGGCCGGCCTGTTCTGAGGTTACGCCTCTGTCCTTGACCACCCGGGCAAACAAATGGAATGCACTGTAAAACATTTCTACAATGTCTCCATTTCGACCAATTCTATCACATAATACCCCATTTGGAGAGGGTGAATTTGAATGCTATTCATGCTGCCTATTACCAAATGTCCTCATCTAAGAGAGTGCACTCAGCAATAGGAATCAACCTGGAAGGGATTGAATTGTTGGGTGCTCCTGTGTTATGCTGCCAGTAAATATATCTATCTTGTTCATAACAATTTGTGCGTCTCTGTTTTGTAATCATAGAAAGGATAAGTTTGGGGGAGATATAAGAGCGGTTCTTTTGAGAGTGCTGATTACAGCAGGCACCATCTGTGTAGAGCACACAGCTGCCTGCCTCATCAGAATACCTAATATTCCGATGGAGGGGTTCTAAGTACCTGGCAAACCCAAGTAGATAGATAACAAAGAGCCTATTAAATAACGGACAAAGTGGCCTGTGAAGGTAGGGGGTGGGGGTGGGGGGGTGGGAGTGTGTGGTGGGAATTAGTCTTTTAGCTCCACACATGCTCCGAGATGAGATAGCCCCGAGTTCTAATTAAAATTCTCATTCCCATCTAAGGTGGTAATTTTGATCTGAAGAAGAGTGGAAAGTTTGATGTCGTGCAGACAGCCTGCTCCTGCTCCTCCTTCTCTCGCCCTGTTTTTCTCCTTCCACAGTCCTGATCAAAATCAATGCTATCTGCCCAACCCGGTAACACTTCCTCGTCCTTGCTCACCCTCAAAGTCACGCCGGGCCCTTGGAACCGAAACACAACGCTCCCTGATACCAGTAGTGGATAGAGTCGAAACAGAGGATGTTGATGCTGACGACACAGCACACACACACCTGTATGTGCTGCGGAGTCACGTCACCTTTCGACAGAACGCAGACATGTTGTCTGCTGGAAGGAGGGGGACCATAACTGCATGCAGCTTTTTTGCATTGTAGTGACTTATTCTTTGGCTCCCCATCTTTTACCCTCCTTGCTCTCTCTCTTTTGCTTTTCCCCTTTTCTCTGTCCTTTTTTCCAGCTCATTACTCCTAAACAATTATATTGTGGTAGAAAGCCTCTTAGTCGCAGCCTGCTGCTGGCTAAAATGAACACAGTCAGAGAAGAGGCAAGACGATGGATCACGGTGTCAACGCCAAAGTTATCATCACCTTGCTTGATTTATACCTTCTGTGCTTTTTCAGTGCACTTTGCAAACACACACACACACACAGGCACACACAAAGTTTTTTTGCAGATGAGCAGGCTGCTTGCAGTGGTGTTAGGGGGCTAACTAAATGGCCATCACTCTGATAGAGCTCCTTCATTGAGGCCGTAAAATTAAACAGCCAATTTCACCTGGTAATTGGATAGTGAAATATTCCTGGTCAAACTCCCTGCTGTGAGACAGTGGCATAATGCAGTGAACAGAGAGAAAACATAGGGCAGATCATCACATTTAGGTGTCACAGAGGAGTAAAAGCGCCGCCATCGATGAGAACATATCGGGTTTATATCCACTTTTAGAATGACTTTCAAACTACGTGGCCTCTTTGCTGTCGGGGCGTAAAACAGACCCCCCTGAACAGTCACTGGGAATGTGGATTGAAGTGAGCGTCGGGCTGGTTCTCTGCAGCATGTGTTGAAACTCAGGGTCAGGCATTAAGAATTCTTTCAGTTCAGTCTCTCCAAGGCTATAAAACTAAGATTTAATTGCAACAAATAAACTCTAATTAACAGGTTGGAGTTGCTGTGACGTTTTTAAACACCGCCCCGACATTAGTGAAGGATTTGTTAATTACCATTGTTTCCAGGAAGCAGATGGCAATACTTCAGGGGTTAAGCTTCCATCTTCTCAACACACTGTTTACCAATACCAGCAACGCAGACGTCACCCCTGGGTGGTATGAACTCTGCATCGAGGCGCGAGTGTCTTTGCTGGGATCAAACACTCAAATGAGCCGTGATGATGGGCCTGGTGATACATGCTGCTGTCTCCGAGCCATGGCCACAGAGGCTCCTCGGCATCAGCCGCTCCTCCTCCTCCCCACCTTAGGCTCTATCGTTTGAACTTAACTTCAAAGACCATTCATTTTTTTAATTTCAAAATTTATTTAATTTTGTTAACATGCTACGATTTAATTCGTAGATTAAATGACTGGCCGATGTGGACAGATCGATTGCGTTGAGTGGTGGGCAATAACAGTGGCTGTCAAATGTATTGTAATACTGTAGCTCATGGATGTGGGACGAGTTGTTTCTGAAAATCAGAACTCTTCATCAACTCAATCAAATCTAATATTTGTTTTGTTAAAAAGGTAAAATCAAGAACCGATGCTGCTGCAGGACAACAGGCCCTGTTCAGTCCATGCAAACATACACACAGGAAACACTGAACACTAAAAGAAAAGCTTGGCCAATAACAATTCATGGTGTTTAAGTTGCGCATCAACAGTCTAGTCAGCCAGAAAACCAAGCAGTCAGTGTCAGGGATGAGACAAGGCCATAATCCAATTCTGGTTTTTACACGGCGTCATGCCTTTACCTTTGACAGCGTGATTGATGTGTATGTAAATGTGTTTTGAGGAGGGCTGTGAGCAGCTAGTTAAAGCAGACATTTAGAACGGCCCTGTCAGAGACGGATGGAGGGTGGAGGAGAGAGAGAGAGAGAGAGAGAGAGAGAGAGAGAGAGACAAAATCCAAAATAAAGACAACTATTGATCCATGAATGAAAGAAGACGGACATTGAAGAAGCCAAAGACAAGTCGTTATGCTCTTCTTGAGTATCACTCATAGTGAGGCAGCTTGACAGCTCAACAATGGCTTTCTGGAGGGAGTCACTATCGGACACACACCAAGCAGAAAAAGGTTACTGTCTTTTGAAGTGCCCTCGCTGTTGTCCCATCTCACCCCTGGTTCTTCGTCTCCCTCCACTGTTCCTTAACTCAGCAGAGGAAAAGCACTGGACACTGAGGTCAAGACACTGAATACATGGCGGATTTCTCCAAAGAAAGACACTGTGTGTGTGTGTGGATTCGTGCTGCACAGTGCAGAGAATGAGTGGTGACACTATTTGAATTTCCTGAGACGTCTGTATCAATGTGATCTGAGCTTCATGGAAAAAGTCCCAACTTCCAAACTATATTCCTGAGCCATTAAAACGCAGAGATGATACTTCATGTACTGTATTTACAGTATTGAACAGATCCAGTGATGGTGGTGGCAGTAACCTCCACTAAGCACCTGTTGTGGATTACCTGCACAACAGCTGGGAGGCATCTTGGACCCTCATCCCTCAATAAACTGCTTCAGCTCAGCCATATTCTTAAGACTGGTGTAAATAAATCCTTGAAGTATCGCCCAAGGTGGTTCCAGTTATAAAAACACAGATGCCATTGCTTCCTCCAGCATCACGCTATACAATAGGTCTAATAGCTGTGGTCAACAAAGACATAAAATATCCATAGTGTTTGTTTTATTTATTATTATCAGAAACAGTGTGTTGGTTTTCTTTTATTTTGGTGACGACATTTCATCACTAATTTATGCAGAAACGCAGAAAACGTTGCCGTCCCTTGTTCTTTCTGCAGAGTAAACGCCGCTGCTGCACAGCTGCACGGCTGCGCTCCCTCTTCCCGTGCGCTCACACACGCCTGCGAGGATGTCATGTGTCATGTGGGCACTAAAGTTTAACAACTTCAAGGGAACAATAGGTGACAGAAACCTCAAATCTGTCCACCAGTTTCCACAGCAACCGAGGGGGGAGGAGGGGCGAGGAGACGGATGAGGAGTCAAGCGTCTCCTTTGGAACTTAGCATGCAGGAACCAGCCTGTGAAACTGGCACCAGCAATCTGTCTGGATATTGTCAATCTATTATCCTAAGCAGAGGGGTGAAAGCGCTCATTTCATATCGTTCATGATGGACGATTAGGTTGGAGCAAAATTCGAAGGTTCGCACCAAAATAATTAATTCTTCTGAGGTACGCATACGTCAAAAGTGATTCCTGCTCTGCTAACTTCTGAAGAAATATTTACTTAAACACTGCATTCATTAGATGGGATTAGTTAAAAATGATTCCATTTAATAAAACATCGAGCTGTAGCAGCTACACATGCAAGAGACATAACTTTGAGAGGGTGTCATTTCAATGGAAGGATTATTTGTGTACAAAATGAGTTCACCAAAATTCTTATTCTTTTAAAATCTAACCAATAATGATATAAAATGGATTTAATGATTCCTTACAACTGCACACTTACTTCCTTTGCACATCAGCTTCATCAATATCATGAACGATGTGATGATCATGTGAATCTCTGCACGTCGTCAGGGATTCTTCCACTGTGGCTGCAGGTGTGTGCCTGTCACTCCACAGACCCAGAATTTCACATTAGTTGCCTGATTTCTTTCAAAATCTCACTTCCGTAAAAGAACTTACGCGGGAAAACTTGAAGAGTACATATATAGATGACATGTCTCAAAGGTACGAGATGAAAATGTGAAAAATAAAGACACTTCTCATTGAGAGACTACCTCTCCAGCAACAGAAGCTCCTTCATGAAAACTGAATATTCATTTGCACCAAAATGCTTCCACACTCATAACAGGGCACCAAACAAAGACACAGGAAGGTGATAGATAGGAGGAGACAGGAAGAGAGACATGGTGATAAAGAAAGGACCCGGCGCACCTCCTCTATGCCCTCTCGTACCCTACGGATGCTGCATCCTGCTCTGCTGTGACTCTGATGAAAAGCAGGCCACAATCCCATTCAATTTGGCCGGTGTGCCCCAGTCCTGTTAAAGGCAATCGACTGGCTGAATAGAGGCACTATATCACAATATGCAGGTGCAGACGGGCACGGCAGTGGGAGAGGAGCGACATGGTGCCTTAGGAGAAAGAAAGAGACTCTGGCATCCATCTCTCTCACACTTTAGGCTGACGCTCCACCGTGGGGGAGAGACACTCACTCACCAGCCCACACACAAGCACAGGCCAGGGCAGGGGAGAGCAAAAAAACACAGGTGAGAGAGAATAGAAAAGTGGAGGAAAAATGGGGCCCATCACTTCCTTCATTCTTTTTCTTCTTACTTCGGGTAAAATAAAAAGGAAAATGTCTTTGGCGTGTGGGGAGAGGGGGCCGTCTGGAATGGGAGCGAGGCGTCTCTTTGTGGCGCCTGAATGCCCGTGTGGGCAGGGGGAAACCAGCGGCTTGGCTGGAGCTCTATGTTATCGGGGGTCTCAGGCGTGCCGAGCTGCTGGCCTGAGTCAGAGGGGCTGAGCCTGAGGGGGGGTGAGGAGTCGGAGCCCTCGCCCACGGACGGGTGAGAGGCCGACAGACTGGAGAGAACGGGAAGGGCCTGAAAGGGGCTGGAAACAGCTCACGAAATAATAGATCGCGCCGACGACTGTTTACAGCAGCTTCCTGCCATTTCCTGCCTAAGCGCAATTAAACATCCCCTGCACGAGCGCTCCAACCAACACATGCGCCAATGCGCTGCACTAGACGTAATGCACACTTGGCGTGTAAGGCCAGAGAGCATTTACAGCCCTCCATTCACTTGCGGCCTATGCTGAGGAGGGGGGGGGGGGGGGGGGCTCACGGGGCTCACGCTCGGGTCAAGGATGCGGCGTCATGTGAGATGCGCTTCATAGAGGATTCCTCTCACACGCCCCCGAGGGCTGGCGCGCTAGCTTACGTAGCGGTCTGCAGTCACAGCGCTTAACCCTGACCTGTCCGTCATCCGCAGCCCCCGGCCGCGTCATCGCTCAGGACGTCTGACACGAACAAAAGCACCGACCGGTAAACGCGCAGCCCAGAATTAGGCTGGCGGCCGCGTATCACTGCAGGCGCAACGCGGCGCCAAACCTCGGAAGAGCGGTGAAGGTTGCAGTGTTTACTCAGATGAAAGTGGAGCAGAATACACGCTTTTAATTAATAAGCGTCATAAAAGAGCTGGTGTGAAAATGCTGCTGTTCAGAGCAACGTCCTAAAATCATCATCATCATCTTCATCATTATCCTGAAAACGATGGTCCCATATAACCTCACTGCAAATGTGATCATAATATGATTGTGTTCTAATGCATCATGTTTCTTGAATAAATGAAGTGCTACAGTTTTTAGTAGGAAGTGGAGAGTCCAGCGTGAGGTTCAGACGTCATGGTTCTACATAGTCTTCCACTGCAGCAGCTCATGCTGAAGCAAAAAGCAGTGTGAGGCTTCACAACTGAAGCTGAAAAAAACTGAAACACTGGGTGCAGCCGTGTAAACGCTCACCTGAGTAAATACTGCGTGTACAGTAAATACTGCGTGTACAGTAAATACTGCGTGTACAGTAAATACTGCGTGTACAGTGAATACTGCGTGTACAGTGCGCCGCCACACAAGCACAGACGCACACACACACCTGAGGTGAACAAACTTTATTCCTCGCAACAAACTTGTGCCGAGTCCTCAGCCTCGCGGAGAGCAGTCATGTAGAAAGAGAACGTGTTCCTGGAGTTATTAACAGGCTCCTGTGTTTCCCTCCTCTCAGCTGAGCTATTCAGAGCATGGCGTCCTCATCTGCCACAAACACACGCCGACAGACAGACGCGGCGGTCGGACACACGGCGCGCAGACACACACACGCACGCGTTGTGCAGTAATATGTTTTTTGCCCATTTACAACAAATTAAGTTTCCCTCAAAGTGAATTTCAAGCTTGGCTGCCTTTGGAGGGCGAGCAACTCTCTTTTCATTAATTTTCATTCTTTTCCCCCCGAACAAATGATCTACTGTACAGCGTTGCTCTCCTCCGCCTGTCGTGCTCTGTCTCTTGTTTTTCCCCCCTCTTTGCCTTCTTTCCCACTCGTGCTGCTAAATTTAGGTCAGGCAATGGAAAGCAATTACACTGTCAGAAAGGTGCATTCTGATTTATTAAAAGCCTTGAATGCTATCTGTTTTGTTCTCTCTTTGTGACCCCCTGGAGAACACAGCGCCGACGCCCAAATGAGACGGAGTGAGCGCTCCCCGCGCGCTGCTCCATCCTGAGCGTCATCCACAACGCCAGCTAGAGTAAATATCCATCGGTGGAGGAGAACAGATGGAGAGGCAGATCCGCCGCTGTAACGCAGCCGCGAGGACGGGAATGGATGGCGCGAGGCGGCGGCCGCCAGCAACAAAGAGAGGCGGCGCGGGAAACGAAGGGAAAGTCAACGCCTGCTGACTCCTCCGAAAGAGCCAACGCTCCACATCGTTCTCCATTTGATTTCACAGAGCCGGATGACAAGTATGCAGATGTTAGGTTTCAGGTACTGTGAACTCAGACATCAACCACTTAAGGGAACTTTTTATTGACTTCATTTATTAATACTGAAATACAGCAGAGTCAAGCAAAGAAGCCAGACAGGGGGACAGAAGATAGAGATCGAGCACTGAGCCATTAAAGTGTGAGTAAGTTCCAATTTCCAAGATAAATATTATATCTGTCTGAGTAACCTGAAACCTGTTTGCCTTTGTGCCAACATTATAATACGGATCAACAGTGGGTCAGGGCTTCGGGACGTGAACAACACACCATCAAATGCAGAAAGCTCCATCTGTGACATTTTATTCTTTTCCCACCCAAAACCGGCCCGGTACTGTGTAAAAGCATGGCGCTAAACAAGCCTCCAGCTCCCTTCCTCAGTGCGCTGTGCATTAACAGCCGTGCCTAATGCACTCCCCGCTTCCTGTGGGCCGTCACCACGTCTTCCTCATTACCACATTCTCGATCGCCAAACAGACGGGCGAGATAGAGGGTTAGGGATGTGTAATAAAGCATCTAGTATCCTGGGGGATCCATTGGCTGAGATAAGAGGCCGTGCAGTGCACCAATGTAAGGACATAGATCATAAACCTGCTTATCTCCCGCTCCCTCTCCACCAGTCTTCCCTGTCTCAGATTCCAAGGCCTGACTACAGACGCTGCCACGTGGGTGCCGAGCATCTAATTGAATAAGGGGTCACTCACTAATGAAGAGAAACAGAACTGTTGCCAAGAAACCTGCAATGATATAATGATGACCTTTTTATCTTTGAGGAATTTCCTCACAGTTCGCATGCTTAGGTGCTGTAGGCAGTGATTACCATATTATTAGATGCTAAAGAGTGTGGCTCTTTCATCCAGATACCTTTTAGTTACGGCCAAGAAAACCGAAAGAAAAAAAAACCTTCTGGGGCCAGCGGAAAACAATTTATGACAAACGCATAAACAGGGAAACAAAATGGCAAACAGGCAACACAAGCAGCCAAAGAGTCAACAGCCGGCGCACACAAAAAAGCTCCATCAGACTGTGGTCCAGGTACAGTAGTAAGAAAATTAACTTTCCACCTGCTGATATAGTTCCATGCCTTGTCTTTTTTCCCTTTGCATTTTTCTTTTTGAAATAAGTTTTTTTTTCCTGTTTGATGTCCAGTCCACAGTTAATGCATTCCTGAACGGAAAAACTTTGAGCTGTTTACCTCTCAGCCTGCGAAAAAACAGCTTATTTGCTGGAGTGGCGGCAGCCGGCTTCACTGGTGAAGTGCTTGTGCCTGTACTGAGCATATGCAAACAAAGCTACAAAATTATTACTGTTTGTGGAAATATTATAGCTAAACTTCCTCATCATCTGCCTGGCTCCATCTGTCCCAAAGGCAGCGCGTGTGATATAAATGTGGATTTGTGGAAAAGTGCAGTTTCACATTTCTCATGTAGTTTGCCTTTGCACCTCATCCACATGATAAACTGCTCATTGACTATTCTGTTGTTGGCCTTTGAAGGGGCAGTCAGTAGTTGGAGGACTCTCTTCATTACAAACCAATCACTGGGCCATTCACAGAAAAGCTCGAGTGTCAAGAACTCAGCTCTCAGAGAGAGCTTTCAGTAAAGGTTAGCATTAATTAGCCCGTGTAATTATATCTGACGCTCCTTCACAACGCAGGTAGATGGTTCTAATGTTCTGGCCACTGTCTGTCAGAGTCGCTGCGCTGTATTCATTTAAGCTGAACAGGTAAACACGTTTTCTGACATCATCACATTGAGCTTTTCTACTGTAATGCTGTAGTTAACTCATTTCAGATGGAGACTTCCCCAGTGTTAAATACTGTTTCTCTCATTAAGATGTAATGGATCTGTTTTGCCTTCTCTTCTACTCCTCCCAGTGAAACCATCCTGGCGTGTGCCGTGCATTGCCACGTTTTCTATGTGTTCATGAGTTTACCTGCTCCAGTGCAGCTGCTGACCTTCTCTCTCCATGGCTGGAGTGGCTATTGATTGGATCTTGGCACACAGTGTACAAACACACAGATAAGGAGACGGAGAGAGAGAGGGGAAGAGAGAGAGGGAGAGAGAGAGGGGGAGAGAGGGAGAGAGAGAGAGAGAGAGAGAGAGAGAGAGAGAGAGAGAGAGAGAGAGAGGCACCCAGGCAGCTACAGCTGCAGTGCCCACTCCACTTCACTGCCCCCTCCTGCTCCAGACACAAGGAAAAAAATACATCTTGGAGACTCCACTCCTACTAAGCAGACACCCAGACATGGTACCTGAGCACTGATAGCAGACAGGATTAGGTCTAAAATTCAATCACAACAGTCTAAGTAATGTTAAGTCACTGCAGCTAACAGTGAGCGGTGCTTCTCTTCAACACAGCGATCTGAGTGGATACGACACCTCTGCACTGTGATTTGAAGATCAATTGTTTTACCTGATGCAGGCATGCAAACACAATCGCTATAATGGCGAGTGAGGAGCCTTCAAGCGCACGCAGGCCGGGTCTGAGACAAGCTTAATGCAGGCCACTGGCCTGTCCCCTCTCCCGCCTCCTCGTCTCCCATTTACACATTGTTTCCATCTGGTGCACAGGCAGAGGCTGTGGTGCATCACAGGTCATGAATAGTGTCATAGCCCTGTCCATCCCACTGGAGCCAGTAGCAAAAAAACCCTCCACAGTCACTGGGCAGACACTAGTGAAAGAAAAAAGATCAGGCAAAGCGATCAAATAAGGTGTTTCAGCTCCAGATGGTCAGAGGACACATAAGAGATGAACAAAAACCATCAAATACTGAAAGAAGGACGCGGTGGGTGTATTTTCATCTTGGTTTGTTAGTGTTGTAGGTCAAACACGTGTTGTCTCTGTGTCTCTGTGAACACGGACGCCTCGGGGGGGAGAGAAAGACGTTCACTCTGATACTGTCAGGTTGGTCTACAAAAGGAAATGTTCACACACACAGGGACCTGGGAACAGATGCAGGGCCTTGAACCCAGCAGAGAGGGGCCACATGAATCCAAGCCCTCTTCTCTGGGGAACAACAGACACTCCTGTGGTATTAGTCTTTGTGGCTGACGTACCATATGTGTGTGAGTGTATGTTACACTCTCAATGTGTTTTATGGGCCTGAGCATTTTAGGTACAGTAACAAAGAAACCAGAACATCCACACGTCCTAAACATGCCTCATGCACATGAATGACCTTCACCAAAAACAGGCTGTAGGAGTTTGCATCATTTGAAATGAGATGCAAATCTCTATACAAAAGAAATGATATATTCTTCAATGATCACTGGTTATTTTGGAAGGTTAAATGCTGAAATGTTTCTGACCTGCCTTTCTGTTCACCCTAGACCTGCTTCATCTACTGTTTGAGCCTTGTTTGGTGAACTGAACAAACATACTCCAGTTTGACTCCTGGAGTTAAAGCAATGTGCACAATTCATTCAGCTTAGTCTGAACAAACATAATGAAACTACCTGCTGCAAAAATGAGCACACCACGCATTAGAAAACAATGCGTGATGCGGAGGTAAGAGTAAAAATGGATATTTACACAGTATCTCAGTTTACCTGTGCAGACAAGATAGTTCAATTTATTACAGAAAACAAATTAGTCAGCAGGATGGAATAATGCTGCAGCAAACGGCCTTGACTGTTATTTCCATCCTTATGAGATAACTGTACCCATTAGAAGGTTAAAGCAGTTGTGGTGTCCCTGCAAAGGAAATGGCAGCAATCCGTCTTTAAACTTTGATGCAAGCAGAAAGCTCTCCTCATCCCTTCTCATCCCTTTCCCTCTGACCTGTGAGTGTGTGTGTGTGTGTGTGTGTGTGTGTGTGTGTGTGTGTGTGTGTGTGTGTGTTTTTCCTTCAACGTGGGGACCATAAACCATGTTTTTGCTAGGGAAGGGGCTGTCAATGGTGAGTCCCCACGTAGATGTGACACGCGACTGGGGTGTGTGTATGTGTGTGTGTGTGTGTGTGTGTGTGTGTGTGTGTGTGTGTGTGTGTGTGTGTGTGTGCGTGCGTGCGTGCGTGCGTGGCGAGAGAGGAGGATAACAGCAAGAGAAGGAGAAGACAGAGAAGCAGATATGAGAGGGTGGGGCTGGGATGTCTGCCACCCAGGCCCAAAGAACATAAAAAGAAAGATATGGCCATAAAACCCCTCTATGACTATGAATACTAATACTGACTCTGTGAGCCAAACCAACCAAGTCTGTCCTCTCTGTGTTTCCCTCTATCTTGCTCAGAGAGATGATGTGGCTTCAAAAATAAAGTGGAAATACTGGGCTGCACAGGCGTAAGGAGAATGAAGATTAGTAAGATGAAAAGTAGGGACAAGCTATTTAAACCGTGTATTACTTACTATGTTTTCCATGCCAATAGTTTAATAATGACAACCGGGGAGACTTTGGGAGAATTAGTAGAATTAAACATATAGTGCTGATGAGTCCAGCTTGTGGTTGGATTACTCACCACATTTAGTTAGAATCACATTTTAGGCAGATGGAAACGTGTAAATACTCATTAATTCCGGTTGCAGTGGCTAAAAATGGTTTAATTTCGGAAAGAGCGAACGCATTTAATAAATATACTAATGAGCACGAAAGGAAGGAAGGTGCTAAGCAACTGCATCCCTAATGAAATCCTGTCATACTCAGAGCATAACTGATGACTGATTCCCTTTATGTAAGAACAACACAAGACAAACGTTGTCCAGCGCTGGAAACATTCCCACCAGTTGCTTTTGACAGTGGTTCTGAAGGCGTGTTACAGTAGGACATGGTTTCAAGCATTCAGCAGAACGTTTGGGAGTCGTACATGGAGCAAACTATACCCAAATAGAAGAACTGCAACTTGGTGTTGTGTTTTTGTGCTAAATTCATTCAGGTTTTGGAAAATGCAAAATGCGATTTGCCTGTGAAATACATTTCATTTGTATTATTGCAGTACTTCACTGCAGCCTCTTTGCTTGTCGGTTCATAAAGATATTCTCTGAAGCCACAGATTCTAAATTGCAGAGTTCTCTGGGTATTTTCTGGTCAGGTGCTCCTTACAAATACTTGTGGTTTCACCGTACCCTCCTTGCAGCGAGCTTCCCCTGACAAATGTTGGAGGACAGAAGAAAAAGTCGTAATCTCTCAAGCATTTCTAATGAGTTTTTCTCCTACAATTATTTGATAACAGCAGACAAGACTGGAGGCAGCGTGTATGATACACTAGCTTCTACTGCCGAGGTGAGAGCTTTGCTGATTATACACAGAGCCATGTACACACACACACACACACACACACACACACACACACACACACACACACACACACACACACACACACCCAGCGGCTCATAGTCCGTCATCTCAGAGTGCAACAATCTCAATAATAACATGAGCGGCTGGACTTGTAACCGGCAGGCACACCTCACTTCACACTTCACGTGCACACTCCACCTTTACAACCCTTCACCGCCTCATCTTCATCACTGTTGGACTCCGGCCCAGGCGGCGGCAGCCCTCCCACTCACCACGCTCAGGCCCAGTTGCTCCCGCTGCAGGTAGGGCAGGTTCCTGCGCTCCAAGCTGGCCAGGTAGTGCTGCAGCCTGGAGTAGGTGTAGGGGTAGCAGTAGGCGAACTGGTAGACGTCGTCCTCGCGGTCGAAGCAGAAGGCGAAGGACATGACGTAGTTGCGCCGGTGGTCGGGGCAGCGGTAGTAGTAGACATTTTTGGCTGGAAGTCTCTGCCTGCAACACCAAAGGCAAATGTACCGTATGATGCAGAAATTCAATGGAAATGCAAGTCATTTTTTGATGTGAGGCAGCGTAAACCACTGATGTGGTGACATTACTATAATCCCCAAAGTTTTTTAAGCCTAACTTGCCTCCAAAAATGTGCCACAAGCTTTTCCCTGACAACTGTTACAGTCGTCTGACGCCAGGGTTCACGATGTGCACCCCAGACTCTGGAAAATAGTCCCCAGCGACAAATCTCTCCGAAACACTGTGTTAGAATGAGGCGAATCAACAATGCTGTGCTTTTCTGTCATTCTCCGACATCTATCCTGTTGATGCGTCTGTGTCTGGCTGCCACTTAACCACCCCCCCACCCCTTCCCCAGCACCACCGCTGACACAAAGGGCGGCGCAGGAACCGACCGACACGTGTTTTAAAGCCGTGAAGTCTGCGAGGCCAAAGGCCGCGTGAGGCCAACGCGGCAAAACATACAAACACAGCCCGGCAGGTTTTGATGAGGAGGAGAGAAGTGTGTGGAGTGAAGGAGTGAAGGAAAAAAGAATACAGCGGGGACCTATAAGTGATGCCAACACCTGACAAAGGTTGCATCAACCTGTCAGGTGGGCTGAGTCCAGCCGCCGAAGGAGAACAAGCAGGAAGGGGGTGCATTCGCCTGGTGATCACCAGCCTCAAATACACAGAGCTCACATTTCATAGGTTTAAACAGAACACTTTAATCAGACTGCTTGATGTTAACGTGTATGTTGATAACTTTTGGGAGCATGTTGCGCGCTGCATCGTGTCGCTAGAGGAACGCTGACTCCTCCATGCGCCTCACGGATGGATTGATCAGCGCGGGACAGTACTGCTGCCGTCCACAGAACTTCTCTGCTTAGTCGACATGTTTTCCGTCCACACGCTCCATCCATCTGTCTTCGTCCCCGGCTCCTCGCCTGTTTAGACATCGCCGCCGAGACACTGAGAAGGATGTTGCATGCATACAAGCCACTATTTCCCTCTTTTATGTCCTCCTCTCTCCTCTGCCCGTCTTTCTCCCTCCGGTTTCGCCACCGGCGCCGGTGACTTTTTACATGAAGACGACCAGACACTGGGCACAGCGGCGCTGCCTCAGTAGCGCTGGCACATGCTCTGACAGGGGAGGATAAAAGGAAGAAGGGGATGAGGATGATGAGTCAGTGGTGGGTTTGGGGGGGATGGGGAGAAGGTGGAATATGGCGATAAGGAGAAGATGAGAGAGAGCACAGCGATGGCAGATCTGGGCGCGAGACAAGGATATACAGGAAGGAGGTGGCGACTCTCAGCACAGGGGCTGCAGGGCGGCGCGGCTGGCTAGCGAGCTAGCATTCCTGGCAGCGTATCAGATGGAGATGCTATCGGGCCTGATAATCAACAAGCAGGACAGACTGTTCCCTGCTAACTGTGACGGAGTGAACTTCTCTGTCTGACTCACCTCCACAGAGGGAGGACGGGACGGAGGCGCACGAGACTTTTATGTTTGCTAATGCGTCAGCTTTGGCAACAGGCTAGCATAAAAATACATACACACACCCGCATGCATTTTCAAACACTTAAAGACGTCCCTGCAGGCGCCCAGTAAAACAAAGAGCCAAATCGCTTGGCCTCGCAGAGACAGAGGGGGGGGGGGGGGGGGGGGGGGGCTGATTATTCCTTCAGAGGAGGAGCAGGGAGGACCTATGTATCTGCATGTGGCAATCTCAGCAGAATACTAATGCAGGCGGTGGCCAGTGCCACCGCACCTCGCCTGCCGCCTGGAGCCGGGCTGCCTTGCATCCAGAGAGCCGGACAAAGAGGTAGAATAATAAAAAGCCATTCTGAAGAAAACCAATTTCTTCTCCACCGGTGGAACATGAATATGAGTCCAAACACTTTGAACCAACACACACTGTGAATAAAGCTGACTTGCAAGGACAAATACACCTCCACATGACACACTCACAGGCTCATCTGCACCCCCCCATACACTGGTGTATTGCTGTGGCGCATTCCCTCCAAGGTTAATTAAAATAAGATGACACCTCACCTTTTTAAATATTTCCCTGTTTGACACTACGCGCTCGCTCGCTCGCTCACGCAGTCCCACTCCTCTCTCTCTCTAAACGGGTCAGTGTGTGACCTTGCCGGAGAGTGGAAAAGTCCTGGCTATTGATTTTAATTACTGCAGCTTGTCCCATCACAACATTATAGTTATAGGCCAGAGCAAATAGCTCTGTGAGTACTTATTCACAGAAAGTGCCTTGAAGGCCTGACGCGCCGGCTAAGAGACGGGCGTTAGCTTCTTAGCCACCGCAGTCACGCACACAAATAGAAAAATGCACAAAATCTTCGCCGCATGCACACTAATGCACAGTCCCTTTGGATTTTATCTAAGCGGTCGCTGCTCCTGCTCGGCAGCTGGCAATTTGTTTTATCTAAATGGTACCTCCCTGCGCCTCTCCCCTGCCCATCTCTTGATGTGGTACAGTGCCGTCGCTCCCAAACAGAATTATCACTGCGTGGGATGAGGGGGAAAAAATGGAGAAGCTTCCCCCAGATGATAATGCACTCACACGTGGTTTTACAATTCAGTGATTACAGAGACGGAGAAACGCACACACACACAGACGGAAATATGCAAACTGTATGTGAGCTACATCAAGGTCATTCCTTTGACAATGAGCTGTGGGACAAGTTAACTTCCAGAGCGTTTCATCGCAGCTTTACAGAATAAAGGGGAAGCAGCGGAGCAATAGGAATCGTGAAACGCCAGACATCAGGCAAAGACAGAGAGAAGTCACGGAAACAAAAAGGAGACAAGGGAAGAATGACGAGGGAGATGGTTTCGCAGCGCGCAGACAGCCTTTAGTGAGGTGTCACTTTGCTTGCCTCGGCGTTTCTGCTTCTGATCCATCCGCAGCTACAAACTCCCGCTCTGATTTTGATGGCGCCGGCGTCCCTCTGAAGTTCTGAGATGAAGGCTTATAAATTGGTAGCTTTCACACACGCGACATCTTGTCTATATTTTCAAATCAATCAAGTGCAGAGGACACGCGGCTGCTCGGCGCAGGACAGCGCTCCCGAGGCCTGGACGCGCGCTCGCCCCCTCCCGCTTATTTGCCGCCTCGCTGTTGCGTCTTTCAATGTGTCAAGCGCTCATCGCGTCAACTGTTACCAAGGTTAAATGTCGTCCAACAGTCCAACAGCTGTCAAGCTCCACACAGCCCCACCAGCTCATTTGAAGCAAATAGTCCGTTTGGCTAACATTTCACACTGAATGACGCATTTCTTCACTACCTCCGTGTTACCGCGCCGATCATAGACGAGGCAACATTTCTTGGCACTTTAAAACGATGCCAGATGTGAGATGGGCTCATTGTTTTTAAAGCAGCCCCGCGTTCTTGTTTTGCATACCAAGTCAAGCAGAAAACAAACTGCGAGTCAACGGAGGACTGTCAAACGTGGCTCCGTACAGGCATGTGAGGAAGCGCACACGCGTGTGTAAGCATGACAGCATATATATTCCTGAAGCATCCGTCTGTCTTTTTTGGATGCAAATCAAATTGCAACAATGCTTTCCAGAGACACTGTTACTAGGCAACCTGAGCTTGCTTTGTAGTTTGCTTAGTCTGCTGTACATTGCATGTGGTGGTACAGTATATTAATTTGACTCCACCATCATGAGAACGGAGGAGTGGAGTACAGTAAATACTGAAATCTGCCTGTTGATTATGTGTGTGTGGGATTGTGTGTGTGTGCATATGTTTCAGGAGGTGACATCATGACAACGGCTGCGGGGCGTGAAACACGGTCTTCTGTCTAGCAGCACTAAGTTGTTGCAGGAGGCAATAACACATGTGAATTATGTGCGTTCCTGCGCTGAGAGGCTGGAGAGCCTCGCACCCACGGAGACGAGGGCCGCCGGCAGCCGTCTCAGGTCAGACTCAGCCCAGTGATGAAGCCCCAGCGCGTCAGGATGAGACACTGGCCCGTCACGGAGGCATCACCACGGCCCGGAGGTGTCACACGGCGTTTAAAGCCGCGTCCAAGCATCTGCACTCTTTAGTTAGATATGATATTCACACATTACTAGTCAGTTTAATTAGAGGACTTGTCACCGGACTGGCAGAGTTTAGACTTCATGACAGTCAGGATGAGAAAGCTAAAACCAGTCACTGTAGGATCAGACCAGAGTTCAGGTTCTGTTCCACGGGACAAAATATATGAAGCTATTTCTATAGAAATTTAGAAGCAGCAATGAATACTGTGAGGCTCCGATAAGACTGTTCAGTACAAAACCCCGTCCACGCAGGCGTGTGTGTGCGTCTCCTCTATCTTCCTCCATCGCTGTCGTATTTACCATTAGGCAAACGCTCTCCGTCTTATTTTGCAGGGTGTTTTTAACTGTGTACCTGCACAGCACTGGTCAATTTTACAGGAGAAAACAGGTTCCTATCATGTAACTGTCTGCATGTAACCATGCCTTTGTGAACCACCGAGGCTGGTACCACTGTGTCATAAAACCTGCCGTACTCTGATGAATGCACGATAGCTGCACGTTTACGTTGGTGATACTACACTATGTCATTTATTTTTCCGTTCTTATTCGTACTTCAGCGGTTGTTAACAGTAAGTCTGGTGCAGTTTTGCTTCCCTATGTCTCATTACTTTCTAAGGAGGCTGTAGCTGATGCCAGCGTTTTAATGAAGGAACTGGACAAAATGGTTCAGTAATTTGTAAGAATATTATATATAAACTACTACAGATGAACGATTACAAAGCATTCTGTAATGAATTCACCCCTCAATTTCATTCAAAAAAGCAAAACGCGACCTGTATCTTAATACCAGTGGGGTCTAGACTAGATTGAGCATGCTGGGTCTGTTAGTAGTGTGCTCCCTGAGGCCTTACGGGGCAGGAGGGCAATTAGCAAAAAGCAGATGATCACTGTGCCCTCGCCACTGTGGCGCCACTGGTCCCATATGGGGTAAAAGGGCAGGTGCACATTTGTCTAAAATAATGGGGGTGCAGAGAAAATACACAAAAAAAAATAAAACACACACACACACACACACACACACACACACACACACACACACACACACACACACACACACACACACCTAATAGAATGATGATGTCAGCGTGAAGCCCCTGGTGAGTGGTGGTAATGTGCAAGCTAGTGGGAGTGGGCTTGTCTACGTGTGTGTGTGTGTGTGTTTGGAGATGAAAGAAAAAAGGTTGGGCCGTCTAAAACAGTGTGATGTAGCACTTCCCATAGTGCAACATTATAGCCCCATCACATTATCTATGTGTGTGTGTGTGTGTGTGTGTGTGTGTGCGTGATAGACAGACTGGCGCCAGAGTCATCATAATAATAACGGTCCAAGAGATGTGACACATGCAGATACACAATGACCCACACTGACTGTTAAGGCACATGATGCACATGTACTGTATGTGACACTGTGAAGTAGCGAAAGCAAAGTACATGCAGCTATTATTGATCACATGATCATAATTTCTAACCACTGCTGATGTGTTTCAGTGATGTGTTAAGAGCAGTTTTCTTTCTTTCTGTCTGTCTGTCCTGTTTTTTTTCCTTTAGAGCATACAAGTAAATGATTAGTTTTAGGCAATAAATGTATGACAACAAATAAAAAAGCTTTTTATACAGCATGCCTGAAAATAAAATGGATGAGATAATACCCTCTGATCTCAGTGTGTGTGTCTGTCTGTGTGTGTCTGAGTGCACAGTGAGTCAAGCCAGTAACAGTGGGACAAGTGATCTGAGATCAAGCCTGAGCATCATCGAGTGTGTGTGTGTGTGTGTGTGTGTGTGTGTGTGTGTGTGTGTGTGTGTGTGTGTGTGTGTGTGTGTGTGTGTGTGTGTGTGTGTGTGTGTGTGTGTGTAAAAAAAGGTCATACAGTGAGATGAGATCATTCTCTTTGGAAATGCACTCACTGAAAGGCAATGCAACACATATGACACGTTGTGAGATCACAGTTTTATTAAATTGCACAAAGGGATGAGCTCACCTCCTCTAGTCCTGATCAGAATGACTTGCTATTACATCTTGAATAATGCAACGCTGAGCAAAGTAAATAATACATCATCTTTGAATCACGTATCATGTAAATAGGAGATACATGGGCCCACATTTAACTGACTTCCAGTAACATAAAACCTATTTTAGCTTCTTGTTCCTCCAAGCAGACACATTACTGAACCAGGACAGGTGAGAGAACAACCTGAGGAACATGGGACAGTAGCTAGTTAAACAACTGGTGGACTGGACTCCATAACACTGCACATAAAGAAGCCTTTGAAGCTCATGTTGAGAGTTCCATCAAACAATACAACATGTGATGTAAATGCTACACTCAGAGCCGCCTCCAGGTCTCGTATTACTTGATTTATCATTGATTAACAGGAACAGGCCAACAAATATATGTGTGTATGACAATAACTATGTTTCTTAAATGTTAGAAAAGATGAAATTAATAAGCAAACAGACGTATTAAGTAATTAAAAGTTTGTTTACTTAAATTAAATGATGTAATAATGATTTATGCACAAAATAAGAATTTACAGATCATTTAGTTTTGGAACAGTCATATTTTGTTTCATTTCATTACTCTCATTCAGGCAGAAGATACAACATGCTCATTAACGGAGATAACTTTTTAAAAAGCTGTGTACATGAGTCAGACAGTGATGAAGGCAGTTAGTATTTCATTAGGAACACAAGTGAAGTGAAATCAAAACACTGATGAATAAAACTAGTGCCTCTATGACATATAACATTTAAAATGAGAATTTATTCGGAGTCAAATTGTGACAGAAAAATTTAGAATAATATCACATTATGAAATATTATTGCATATCTTAATTTAAGTTTAAAGATTTCAAAATAAAACATTTAGTATTTCTGATGAATATTCTTATGAATGAATGGACGGAATAAATTATAGTTTCATGGTCTGACATATTAAGCAGATTTAATGCCTCAGGACTGGTAACAATAAGGTTAGATGTCTGTTACAAGATCAATGGAAGTGCTCTTCTGTAAAATCTCTAGCTGTCCCTCTGCCCACATTGTCCCTTTTTCTACCTTGCCTCTGTTTCTTTCTCCTCCTCTCCATCCTCCCTGAGGCCCTAGTGGCCCTGGCACAAAGATGCCAGGCTGTCTGCTCGCATTTCCCCCGGCAGGACAGTGGCAGCTGGGGGCCCGGCCACCGTGTCTGCTTTTATCCTCCCTGGTATATCACACACACACGCACGCACGCACGCGCACGCACGCACACGCACGCACGCACACACACACACACACACACACACACACACACACACACACACACACACACACACACACACACACAGGCGATGGGCGCTCGGCTCTTAGAAAGCCAGATGCTGCCAATTAACTCCTCCGGCCGCCACAGGGCTGTGGGGGACACTCCTGCACCTGCACAATCTTCCCTTTTTCTTCTCTTGTTGTCTCTTCTCTTCTCACCTTGAGTCACTACAGGTGTGCAGGGACGGCTCGACATAGAGTGTGTATTGACACACATGTCTGCTCAAACACAGAGACAGAGCTGAAAGCTGTACTAAACTGTGACCTCATCCACGAGCAGAGAAGCCTTCGATAAAGCAGCGATAAAGGTCTTTTTCTTCTCATTCTCCTTTACTCACTCGCATGCATGAGTTGTACTTCAACAAAGGTACAATTTCACAGGTCAAAATTATCTGAGAGGTACTGAAAAGCATTATACAGTATAAAGAGATGGCTCAAATGTTTTGACAATGTCATGTAGGTAACTGGCTTAGATTGTACAGGTGTACCTATTAAAGTGGCCTGTGTGTGTGTGTGTGTGTGTGTGTGTGTGTGTGTGTGTGTGTGTGTGTGTGTGGTAATTACATAAGACAGAAGGAATTACAGGCTATTACAGAAAAGAGCCTGTGGCAGCAGCAGCAGCCAGAGTCGTCCTGCCCTTAAAGGCTGAGGCCTCTCTAAAAGCCGGCCTATTACTCCTGCTACACAACACAGCTGCCTGCACAATGTCCAAGATATAAATATAGAAAAACTATAAATCCAGGGTGTGATATACTATAGTAGAACAGATGTTTTATAGTTTCATTTGAGCCAAGTACCACCATTGGTGGGACCTATTGTGTTTGCCCACAGGTCACAAAACTACCGTTTATACTGAATAACTGAAAGCAGACACCAACAAGGCTGGAGGTTTGATGGTGTTCAATATTTTATCTGCCATTTTTCACTGCATCTCCTGTTTTGGGGCGCAAATAATTCTAAACAACAATATTACACTGGCTTTAAAAGACATTGCTTACGTTGTCCGGTATTAAAAGCTGTGAACTGTTCTCTGCAGGGACGCTGCTTGGTATTCCTTTAACAAAATAGGAACTACAGTACAATAAAATGCTCTGGGCCAAAACATGTAGTTACATATTTTCAGACAAAATCAAAAAGGAATTTTCCTCAGTGGCAGCAACATTAATTAGTGGTGAAAGTTTAGTCAATGTATGCAAGCGAGCAGCAAACATCTGCTTGTCTGCTCTAATTTAAATTAAAACATGATGAGTACTCAGCCTTTATGTCTGAGCAGGATGCGTCTGACATGTTCAACTTTTATTTTAAGAGGCTGAGTCTATTGAATGAGGGACGTGTCAGCCTCACTCGTGGCTCCAGAGTCTCTGTACATTCACTTAATTACATAAAGCCCAATATCTGACATGGCTAAACAAATAAAACAACTCTCAAGACACAAAGTAAAACAAAGAGTGGAACAGAATGGATGCATGCATCAGCATGAGGTCTGCAACAGTGTTCGAGTAGTCAATGTAATGAAAAGTACAACTTTACAGTCTCCAGTAAAGGCTTTGCTTGGTTTCAGTCAGAAGTAAATTAATAATGTTCCCAATCACACAGAAAAGAGTGAAACAAAGGCCCAATCGTTGTGTATCCGACGAGCCTGTTCCCTCGCTGCTCTGACTGACAGATGACTTATCACAGAGCTAAACAGGAGAATATTTTACTGCAGATTGAAGGAGGAGGAAAGGAAGAGACGGGGACTGGAGAAAAAGGAGAGAAATTGCTCCATTACGGCGGAGGGGTAAATCACAGAATGGCATTTACATTCCCACACGTGTGCACATGGGCACACGTGAACTCGATCGCCCCGTCTGCAGCACCTGCTCTCTCTCCGCTTCACACATGCGCTTACGCACGTACACAAATAGATCATCAGAATCCAGGCATGAGAAACGCAGGCGGCTGGATCAATGCTGGGCTCTGGTGATTAACAATAATTGAGGAAAAGGAACTGTTGTATGAGAACAAAGAAACATTATGACCTTTTCCCTGCCTGCACACACTGAGCGCTAATAAGACACATTCACGTAACATCAGACTGACCAGAATTGACTAACTACATCAAAAGCACCTTCTCAGAGGAATGCGATGCAAATGGACGGCACGGAGAGAAAAACAAACCCCGGAGATAACTGACTCCCCTCGCCGTGTTTGGGTGCGTGAATGGTAATTTTCCCTCTCTTGTCGAGTGCACGCTGATTATTCTATCAGACAAAAAGAGGTCTGCGCGCGATGAAAAGATTGGCAGCGTTTCACATGGTGATGCTGCGGAATGGCCTGTCTGTCTTCCAGTCTCTGAGGAGCTCTTATATCTCTGTCTTCCTACATCCTCTCCCTCTCTCGCTGTCTGCATGCTGCTTCTCTGACTGAGTCAAACACCACTTGTCAGGAGAGCGCTGTTTGGACTGACATGAGATAAGAAGAGACCAACTAGACAGTTATATGTTATTTCTCACTGCTGCTGGACTCCAGAAAATACTGTGATGTACAAGTGATATGTGGACTAGTGGCAATAATAAAACTGAGGCCTGCACTGGAAAGTGCTGCAGGCAGGATCATTTGCAAAGGCTTCAGTAGGAGAGATTTAATTGCTGACGAAGGAGTCCAGACGTGGTGCTGTGTTACTGATGTGCTAGAGCACATTCAGTGTGCAGGCAGACTACACAGGGCTCTGCTGGGTTCTCTGCCTGTAAAGTAATAGGCGAAGTAGAAAGTGAAGGCGGGAAAGTAGTTGTTGACCACCTACAGTACCTTTCATTTCCTTTAAGGGCAGAAGAGCAAACATCCATCAAAACAACAACTGCAACATCTACAGTAGTATTGTTTGTTATTTTTGAGACATCCCCTGAACCTTCAAATATGACTGTATGGCTGGCGAAGGTTTGATGAAAAAAGGGCAGGCAGGTGGTGGTTTAGATTGTCTGGACATGCCTGAAGTGAAAAAAGGAGCTTTGGAGAGTGAGAATCTGTTTCATGCGTCTGATGTTTGCTGTTCGTCTGAATGTCACCGACTGACTCTTATTCTGTACAGATGGCGCCTTCACAGTAAAAGCAACATACTGCACGCAGGCAACATGAGACACAGTAAATGATCGACTGACTAGCGATCGGGGAAGTTAGTAGCTGTGAGCACTGCTGCTCTAAAATATGTAAATGTCCCGCGTTCGTGCTATCTGAAGCACAAAATGGAAAGCACTAATGTTTAACCACAGCATTAGTTCAAGGCTCATCTTGTTACAGAAACTATTGAAGGTGGTGGATCATTGGAAAAAGCATGCACACACACACACACACACACACACACACACAAGGACAGAGGCTGAATGTTTGAAGGTGAGATCCCCAAGCAGTTGTTCTCTGCTTTAATCTAACGGGTGTCAGAGGAATGGAAATGGTTAATGTGATGCATCCTCACTCCACACACACACACACACACACACACACACACACACACACACACACACACACACACACACACACACACACACACACACACTAAATAAAAACTGTTCCCTTTCCTTCTCACTTACACACTGAAATACACACACAAAGCGATTATCACCAAAGGTGCGCACGCCTGCTCGCACTGTAGCTGTTCCCACAGGAAAACTAGCTGTAGTACTCCATGCTCATTTTTCATTGTCTGCTTATGATGCCCCATGTGTGCACACTGACTTTCATTTAACCCCCCAAAACACACACACACACACACACACACACACACACACACACACACACACACACACACACACACACACACACACACACACACACACACACACACATACACACACACACACACACACACACACACACACACTGACATGCAAGTGTGATGCCGGCCCCTCCTTTCCTTCTCCATCTTTCACATATTTACAGGGTTTTTCCCTGGGTTTCACTGCAGTGGCTTTAACAACAACGCATAGGCGTGTCCCCCACACCACAGCCACACATGTCTACAAGCAGCACTGTCCTCCCAGTCTGACAAAGACTCCTACAGCATTAACGAGTCAATGTAGCCAAGTTCAATTCAAAGAAAGACACATAGAGGTAAATTATCACTGCAGAACAGTCAAGAGCCTGTTTTTTAATACCGATGTCTCATAAAGAAGGGAAGAACTGTTCTAACGTGCCCAGGTCAGAGTCACCTACTGTATGGAAGCACCCATGAGAGAGAATGTCTTGCTCAAGGACACTACAGCAACACCAAAGGTCTGAGCTGAAGGTCTCCTCTCTCAAAAGCCCACACCGCTGCTTCTGGGCTGCACACGCTGCACGTTCACTTATATCATGGGAGACCATAAAGCAAGGTCTCTGCAGCAAGTTATGGCTTATTTTAACATCCAACAGCAGACGACACTTCAGTCTTGTCACTGTGTTTTCTCACTGTTTGGGTTTTATCTATTTATACTGTCTACAGTATCTGTATACAAATATACAGGGTAATACAGTAAGTGAGTTGCTGGAAATCACCTGACAGATATGGCAGCATTAGTGCTAATCATTTGACCTGGATTGTTTTAGCATAAACAGTATAATGATGGAGTGCATGGTTAAGGCATATGAGGACACGTTGTGGATGTTTTCTTTCATTTGCTTTCTAAACTAGTGGTAAAAACCCTTCTCAACATACAGCAGCCTGTCATGTGTCATCCCACGTCCTGCACACAGGTAACAACAAAGAGCTGATAAGTTGTATTTGTTAATGAATCCATGTGACAGGTATTCTGGGGACAAAGAAATGGCTCTTACTCTTAATTGCAGGCTTATAGACAGACTAATGATACGCTACTTATTTAATAATTGGTACCTTGATGTTGAACGTTACACATTGTATTGTTTGCCATCTGGATTGATATGATAAAGAGGGTGAGGCAGAATAAGAGGTGATTTGCAAGAAACACGATACTGCATTACTGAGGCAAATGTAATTTTCCATATGCATTGGTGAACATTTCGAAGCTCAGATTTCTCCAATAATTAATCATGTAGAAAGTGCAATTAAAACCTTCTATCTTGAGTTCAGTATTTTGTCCTTCGGCAAATGGTGCACTTATACTAGAACTGCTCTGCTGCCCTTTCCATGTCAACATGAATAGAATGTGTTAACATGTGCTGGTGTGTGTGTGTGCGTGTGTGCCTGCATGTGTGCACTGATTGATGCCTTCCCGGGCAGCAGCGTGATTGAAACACCTCCTCACCATAAAGCTGTCGTAACCGTGATGGAGTCACAGGGTCATTTTATGCATCACACCTGTCCCCCTTTCTCTTCATGCTGACACCCAATCAAATAGGAAAATGGGCATATTTGTTTTCCTGGCCTTGAGAAGCCGTGTGTAAAGGGCTGTATTTGTGTTTGTGCGTGTACGTGTTTGTGTGTGTTCACACGTTCATGCATGAGCACAGGCGCAAAAATCAAACAGATGAAATCATGACGGGGAGGATAACAGGGGGCACAGAACAGTAGCAAACTAATGCATGCAGATCCAACTGATGCCAGGCTGCTGTACTTAACTCTATTACTTTATTACCTTACACAACAGGACAGTTATTACACTGTACACAATTTAAATACTCAGTAAACAATCAGTCCTGCTACTAAGTATTAAGTATTCTACTTCACCTAAACAAAAAAAAAAACAGAAGAACTGCCTGTTTCCTCTGTTGTGTGTAACCAGTAATTAAAAACTACAGGTTCATTTTGTTCTGTTACTTTTACATCATTCAAGTTCTAATTAGCTTTTTCAAAAACACCTGTTACTGCATGCGCTGCTTTTCCTCACACAGATGACTCCAGAAGCTACTGTGGCTGACCTGAGTTCAGATATTGTGACCCAGTGATTGACAGCAGACAACCTGCAACCCTTCTTCCAGTAATTAACACAGAACCATGCAAGTTAGAGTAAGCTAATAGTAGCCAGCCTGCTATTAGCTATTTGCTCTGCCTGCTCCCAGTGGACAGACCTGAAATTCACCAGGAGCCTGAATTCAATTAGAGGCTGTGGAGGCGGAGGTGCTAGTGTAATGCTGAGAAGGGATGGACATGACCTTTTTTTTTAGTTTTGCGTAGACAATAACAGCACTTGGCTACAGGAACTCGGATGGTTTCCATCAGGTGATGGTGAACCAACACGTACTGTAAGGATGCAGCACCTGGGCCTAATGGGGAAGCGCTGCTGCAGGTTGTGGGTGGTGCGTTTCTGGTCTCCCTTACTGATCTTAAAGACCTCCCTGTTTTCTGTCTGTCTGCTGTCTCTGTCTTCACTGTCCTACCAGCTGGTCAAGGCAGCTTAAGCCAGGTTCTGCTGAAGGCTGTTTACATCATTATTATTATATCCAGTACAGCAGTTGTACAGCTATCGTACATTTAGGGTTACATAAAGTTACAGTAACTAGTGAGAATCCAAGACGTAAGGGGCTAAGACAGCCCGTATACTGTAATAATGACCCTGGCTGGCTGCCGTAGTGTGAGAGCCTGGCAAGACAAACGACATCCATTCCCGCTCTGTGCCTTTAATCAGCCTGTGATAATTAACGCTACACTCCATTGGCCAAACAAATATCTTTGTCAAGGTGCTTGTTGCTGTACAAGTTCTCCTGTTCCCATAGACAAGATAACAAGCAGCCTTTAATTGCTTTAATTCTGTGTAGTAGTATTATAGACTTTACCCTGGGCTGCTGGCGCTTATAGTCACCATGTGCTTCCCCTTCTTCCCAACAAGTACATAAAATATTTCATCATGTTGGGCTGGTGGGCAGCAGTAGTGGCATCAGACTTTAATAAAGTGAACAACCTTGTGGGATTGCAGAGGAGATAGATTAAGTTTGCCTTCCCTACTGGCAGAAGCACCACCTCTGTGGGGTTTTCTTATCTGGAGCTTTACTTAATTATGTGCTTTAATTCCAACATTCTTTAAAATGACCCCTCACCACGACGAGACAAGCTGTTTTAATTATACAAATGAATACTTCTCTTATCGGTTGGGATCCAAGCTCTCGTTTGTCACAGTAATAGTTAAGGATGCGTCTTATGATCACGTTATCTGGGCCTAGGTTTCACCGCACACAGAAGACGAAGCAGCTGATGCTATCTGGTTACTGTATGTGGTGCTATGTTTGAGATATGAAAGCCCGCAAACAGGCCCATTAAATATAACAGACACGTCCATTTAGTCACATTGTGACTAAATGCGTGGTCCTGATTATGGAGGTAGAAACGCATGTGGCCCACAGGCAGGGATGTGTGGAAGAGGAGACGGGTTGAAAGAAATAAACACGGGGAAAAGGGAAAGGACAACAAACCAAGGGATAACCAAAAATAGTCCAGCAGCTATTCCCAGAGTCACAGACGCTGGCTGGCTTGTTTATGGTAGTTATATAACAATATTTTAGAGTGTGCAGAAGGTTCCTGTGCAGCACCGCCTGAGCAAATTTAATGGGAGAAGTGTCAAAGAAGCCATTATACCAGCAGGGGCACGCACGGCCCTATTACATATGGCTGCTGGCTGCTAATGTGCATTAGTAGGAGACAGAGGAAGTAAGGTGGAGATAAGTGATTTTGCAGTAGCTGGTTAAGTGGGACAAAGGAGGGAGGGCGTGTGAGGGGGAAAGTGACAACAATTCACCACTTACAGTATGTACGTGTGACATGGACAGTATGTGTGTGAAAGTGAGAAAAAGAAAATGCTGCAGTTACTAAGACCCCAACGGCAGCTTTAAGGTCACCAGCAGAACGTGTTCTGTGATATGTTGCCTGTAACGACCACATTCCTTGAGTGAGACATTAACTCAAACCGCTCATTTAATCTAAATGTCAAACTTCTGAACCTGCTGAAGCACCTCAACACACGGATCACTAAAACAAGAAGCGCGTGGTTTCGGCTGCTTAATAATTTAGTGAGGATCGAGGCTGCTATTGGCAGGAAAGTGTGCGTTTTCAGTGTCTGTCAGCAGCAGCGTTCTAAACACTGTGGGCTTTTATCACTCGGGGCACCTTGCACAGCTGAGGAATCCCAAATGAGCAGGGAAATATAGAGCAACATGCCAAACAAACCAGCGTTTGTTCTTTATTTAAGCCTTTGTCAAACTATCTGTGCTGCTTCACTCACAGCCACTCCATTCGAGAGCTCATTGGCCAAATTCTGCCACTCGACACCAGTGGTGCAGAAGCATTGTGGCGTTGGAGGAGTGGGGGGGGCTCCTCGGCCTGGTCTTTGACTGTCCCCTTGAACTCGGTGGGCCCTGATAAAGTGGCTTGATGAGTGGGCAATCTCAGCGTGCCAGCTGCTGGTCTGGCCCGGGGAGCTGGGAAGGAGCCAGACTGGGCCAAAACACGCTCCGCACAAAGAACAAGCAGGAGCACGCGTGGACTGTAGGTATTTGGAAATGAACTGTAGGGTTCATACATAAAGCTGATGCTGAAGACAACAGGCTGAGTCAGTCACACACTGGCCTCACCTGCCGAGTGCAGCCATCACACACCATCACTTGTTCCTTAATGTTACACATGCTCAGACAGAGCTTTGGTTAACTCTGTAGACACGTACTGTGATCTGTGACCTTGAGCAGCACATTGTTCAGGAAATCATGATGTTGCTTGTGCTATTGTGTATTATTGTAGCACATGTTTAAGTTATTACATTAATTCAGCACACTTGGTTAAGACCAGCATATACTGTAACAACTGGATGGACTGTTGTTACAGTACCATTAAGCATTAGGTTCAAGTACAGCACCACCTACAGCACAGTGAGCCCATCGTTACAGAGCTGATTTCGTGTTGAGGAATACATGTGATTTAGCAGCTTTGATTGAGATGTTTGACATTTTGTAGTTTAATCACCTAGAGAGTAATTCGAAATCATGAAGTCAATTACAGTGGCTTCACAACATAAACGTACTAGAAGTAAATCAAGGTCATTATATGATCCTGTGCATTAAATGAGCATCACATCCCTCTGCTGTTGACAGACTAATGGCCAGGAGGTGATACTGCATTTGTGGAAGATAACATCAACGTGAGTCCTACTCATTCAGACGTCAACAACGTGTGGTTCCTAACTAGAGGTTTACGTGTTGACATTCATGGCTTTGCAACAGAGCAAGGGCCTTTCTGGCTGATTGCTCTGACATGTCAGCTGATAACTCAAGAAACAGCATACACATGAGGAGATTGGACAGCATTGTTCACTAAATGACAAGATCTTTCTTCCTCCCCGCCTCCTTAATTATCTTCCTCGGTTATAATTACACGTGTGAAGGTCCAGAGGACAATCACTGTTGAGCTGTACTGTCTGCTAGCTGAGGTTAGATGAGATGGGATGCAGATACAGACGCGGCCTCCTAATGACGGTTACTGTCTGTCTGTTTTAAAATCATTCATTAGAAGAATAAAAAGCTAAATTAGCATAAGTCATTTGGTGGTGTTTTATTTTATTAGCAGCTCTGGCGCGTACATCTGCTGCTGCACGTTTCCCATTCAAATGACAGGAAGTGGGGTAGAAATAAGTAAAAATACCATTTGATTAAAAGCAGCTTTGTTCATCAGTACTCAAAATCCACAATATAACCACACACAAACAGCAGGCGGTGAAGACACACACAGGGGGCTTTCATTAAGAATAGTGATGACTGAGAACAGTGAGTGACCTGAGGGTTCTTAAGCAGCCTTATAATTCTCCCTTAATGAAGCTGATGAATAAATGATTGGAGGCTCTGTGCTTGAGGAGCCTGATCCCTCGTCAGCATGTCTCCCCAGGGTCGGGAGGAACCTCAGGGGAGTCCCCCTCCTTCCACCTCTCCTCCACCGTTTTCTACCCTGTGGCCTCCGCTCCATGCATCCTTCCCACCTTTCACCTGCGTCTCTGCACCTCTGCATCAGCGCTTCCCCTCCCATCCCCCGTGATCCCATCGCTCCTAAACATCTTGTCCTGAACTGCAGGAGTTGGCAGACAGTGAAGGCCAGTGTCAGACTGGCTCATCCCGTCCTAACTGGTTGGTGTTGGTGTGCCGGCTGTACTCCAGTTTTCCTTCGTTCTGACAGGTAATTTTTTTATTATGCTGATTGTTATTTTTCCAGTTATTGTTTTTCTTCCCCAGGACTTCTGATTGAGGGGTGGACGGCAAGTATTTGAGATCAAGCAATCTTACTCTCTGGGCCAGAAAACAAAGATGACAGTAATAAAAAGGAAAGCCAATTGCTTTTTCATTTCATTTCCACTGGGAAATCAGACTGTGGGAAGAATAAGGGAGCTATAATAATAAAGTTTAAGAAAAAGTGCCTATGGCACTCCATTGCCTAAGCAAACCACAGGCAGTAGCCACTGTGGACGGTACAGGGGTCATCCACATTATTGGAGAAAAGGCAAGAGAATACAATCAAATAGCAGGAGCAGAGGTACAGAAACAAAGCCTTTACTTTAAAATACAAAAATGTGTTATGGACAAATGCAACAGTGTGTTCACGCATGATCTGCTGCCTTAAGGAGATGAAAAGGGTATTTTCCTACCATTTCATGCAGAGGAAAAGAAGAGAAGCTTTGGAGAAGTAGTCACTGCTGGGATTTATTTGTGGGCTAGACACCAAACGCAGGTACTGTAAGCTATTAGTGGTCTCAAAAGCTGATGCTAGTGGTTAACATAATTCTACTTAACCAGAGTGTTTTTTAACAGTAGATCATTTTAT